>NW_013546832.1:0-14598 GCF_000711695.1 Tilletiaria anomala UBC 951 | reverse complement strand
AAGAACGCAAGCAAGAACGCGAGCAAGAACGCAAGCAAGAACGCAAGCAAGAACGCGAGCAAGAACGCGAGCAAGAACGCGAGCAAGAACGCAAGCAAGAACGCGAGCAAGAACGCAAGCAAGAACGCGAGCTGGAAAGAGTGCACGATGCCAATTCCGCCGGTCAGCAGATGCAGAAGCACGCTGCCACGAGCGCGGTGCGGAACGAGGAGACGGACGAAAGCGAGGTCGACTTCAGCCAGCACAGCGTCCAGACCGAGACGGAGTCGGACGAGGGCAACGAGGACGAGCTCGAGATGGAGCGCCGCCGCAGACAGGCTCGCGATCGCTCGATACGCAGCGTGGTGTTCACGCGCCGCCCGCAGCTCTGCGAGCCGCTGACTGCGTCAAGGGGGCAGGCACTCCATCATCGCGAGGAGGACATCTACCCGAATGAGGATGAGAACGAAGCTGGCCATGATGTGGAAAATGATGGCGAGGACGACAGCGATGATGATGACGAAGATGAGGCCACCGCGCCCGACGATGGGGCACGAGAGGACACACATTCCACGCACCAGCGACAAGACTCCATGTCTTCCAGCAAGCGGCGTGGGTCGGCACAGGACGATACAGCTGCAGCGGACGAGAAGCCCTCGTCCGTCGCTCCGCCTTTCCTCACCCTCGACGGCGTCGGAGGCGGAGGCATGTCCCTCAGCCTGCTCGACGTCGACACCGGCGGCGACAGCTGGGCCAGCTCGCTCCTCAGCTCAGTCGGCGCTCCCGTCGACAGCATCAGCGCGCTCTCCCTCGGCGTCTCCTCACCCATGTCTTCGTCTCGGTCCAGTCCGGCGCTCCCGTCCCCCCAGTTCGGGGATGGCAAGCCGCCGTCGATTTCATCGGCCAACGACCACAAGCGTAGGTCCTCCCTGTTCGACTTCAGCGATCTCAGCCATATCGTCATGGCCAGTGGCCGTCTCAGCGAAGCTAAGGAGCTCGACGAGGATCCAAAGGAGGAGATCGCTTCGGCAGAGGTAGCAGCAGTACACAAGAAGAACCCCATGTCCAGCATTGGCTCTGCGAGTGCGACACACTCCTTCGATGCGACTTGCTCGTCCTCAGGCCTGTCGCCCGTCACCGTACCGAGCGACTGGCCCGGCAGCGCGCCGACATCGCCGCGCTCACCCACTTCGAGCTTGCACAGTCCCAACGCGCACAAAGTCGAAGGCGTCTTCACTAGCGGCGACTTTTACCGGGGCCAAATCGAGGAGGCGCGCCATAACGTCAGCAGTCCCAAGCTGAGCATTGCCAACGCGGAGGACACTGACGGAGGGCGCACCCTGGCGCTGCGCGAGCTTCGCAGAGGCAGTCCGCGCCCGTATCCACCCGTATTACCTTCGAAGAAGATGCAGGGCGATTCCCTGCTATCCCACGCTATTGGCTTTAGCAGACCGGCAAGTTCAAGGCCCAGCTCGACGGATTCGGGAGTCGCTCCCCGCCTCGCAATGCCTGTGTCGCCAAGGAAATTGGGGCAGTCGCAGCAGCAACCCCTGCCGGAGCCCAGTCCAGACAGGTCAAGGTCGCGGTCGCCTCACGCTCGAAGCCCGGTGTACAACAAGGCCGAGCAGATGGGAGATTCTACGCCGCCAACCAGGCCTCTTTCGGCGGTATCTGCCATCTCGCACGTCGAAATCAAGATGGTCACTCCTCCGATTCGACCTTCGAGGAGGCCCCGCGCACCGGCCGTCCAAGAAGTGTCGAAGAAAGTCTCTTCAAAAAGTCTGAAATCGCACAATTCCAAAGAGCGGAAAGACAACACTGATGATGCGCCAGAGCTGGCAGGTCTCGGGATCAAGAATGGATATGCCCATGCCGAAGCCAGCACTCGCCCTAGATCGGAGTCCATCAAGATGAATGGCTCGACGGCCAGCATGCGCCCGCGGCAGAAGCCAAAGGACGACCTTCCTGTGCACCCTAAACATCTCTCTTCAGAGCATAGCCCAGCATTACCGCAGAACACCTACTTTCGCAACTCGGATGTGTACCAGAAGGAGCCTCTGACGCCGCCACCGTCACACCCGCCCCCATCACCAAGTGTGCCGCCGTTCGCTGCGAAAAAGTCGGAGACATCTCTCGACGAGCGGTATCACAGCGACGGCGGCTATGCAGATGATGATGATCTCCTCGATTCGATCATCAACACGCACGGAATGTCCGAAGGGGAGGACTCGGATGATCTCGATTTGGCCATATCACATTCCAAGTCGCTCAAACGCCGCAGGCGGATGTCTGCCAGGTCGGTGCCGACTGAGGAGCCTTCGAGGAGCTCGATGGGATCGACTGGAAGCGGGTCGCTGGCTGGGTCGGATGCAGAGTCTGTGTATGCAGCTATCGTGCGCAGTAGGCAGGAAAGAGACTCAGACACGTGGAGCCACTCTAGCGGCGGTGACAACAAGGGCGAGGGTGATCAAGACGACAATGAAGGTCTCGTGCAGCGTAGGAATCCAGCCACGACTGCGCCGCGCCTAACTGATGTCCCAAGCAGAGAATTGTTGACCGGAGCAAGCCACAGAGCGGCCGACTCGGTAACCGCCCCAACCAAAGCCACCTCGCAGGGCCTGCTTCCTGTGGCATCCTCTCCAAACCCTGTTGGACCATCATTGCCTCGGTCTACATCTGCATCTAGCGTCCCATCCAAGTCAGCGGGGCTGTCGTCTCAAGCGCAACTCAATTCGGACGAACGGATTCATAGGGACGCGCTGCCTCCGTCCATCAGGCATCTTGGTGAGTTTCATACAGCAGACCAAGCTCTGTCTATTACAACTGACGCCAATACATCTTCATTGATCGTACAGCGCCTTACCTGCGACCAGAGCCTCCGCACGCGATGTTTGAGCAGCTGGTCATCATCGGCGAAGGAGAATGCGGCGATGTCTTTTGCGCTGACACTACATTTTTTGACAAGTCTACGACTGGCCTTGCCAAGGTCGAAAAGGTCGCTGTGAAGATTGTTTGTCTTCCAACCTCCAATGAAGATGCTTCGGCATTGCGGTTAGAGAATCTGCCGCAAGAGTTGTCGCTGTGGCGTTCATGCGCCCACGCACATATCCTCCCAATCTATCAGTGCTTCTATGAGCCTCAAGTCGGCATATGGATCACCCAAGAGCTGATGGATCGCTCGCTGGCCGACATCATCGCCGTTCGTGGCGACGGCGTTGACATGACCGAGCGGCACATCAGTCGAATCATTTCGGATGTCCTCAGTGGTCTCGAGTTCCTCCATTCCAAGAAGATCATGCATCGCGACTGTCGCTCCGACAATGTCATGATTGGGAGCGATGGCGTCTCAAAGCTGAGCGACTTTACTCACGCCTGCCAATTGGAGGGAAAGCGCAGGAGTGTGGTCGGAACGCCCTTCTGGATGGCCCCCGAAGTCATCAAAGCAGCAGCATACGACTACAAGGCCGACATTTGGTCTCTCGGCGTTGTGCTGTACGAAATGGTAGAGGGAGATCCGCCGCGGATTGATCTACCGCCCCTACGAGCCATTACTCTTACTGCCACGGTCGGTCTCCCGCCCATTTCGCACCCTGAGCGATTTTCGCATGAGCTGAAAGAGTTCCTCGCATGGAGCACTGAGATGGACCCAGACAATCGACCATTCGCTGAGATATTGATGAACGTGAGTTTCCTTTCGCTTCGACACTCGTAGAAACACATGCTGACCTCTCCACGACGATCCTGCAAAAATAGAGCGAATTCCTGTCTGGCCCGTGCACATATGCCGAGGTTGTTGAGCTTTTGCAACAGGTTCATGTAGTCGAAGGTGAAGCTGCGGGTGCCGAGGTCATGGATTCGGACGAAGATGCAGATCAGGCGCAGACTGCGTCAAACAGCGAACATTCAAGAATGTCCAAGCGCCTCTCCAATCGACTTTCCTCCGTGGTGGCCCATGGACCAGGCCAACCTAGAGTTCGACGCAACAGCGTACGCGATAGCTGGCATAGCGGCTCGACAGTGCTCGCAAGCCCAATCGGCTCATCATGCCACTAAATCAACTACTTGGCGCAATCTGCATTTTCCTACTGGACACCACCAATAAAAGGTCGCAAGGTCGCATATTTGCCCCAAGTCCATTAGCAACGGTTACCATGTCAGCGCGCAACCTTAGCTGCAACTATGTCTGTACCATGATAGACACGTATCCAAGTCACAGCAATCGTAATTCAATTTTTGTTTTACCACCTTTTTCATTGGTTACGTTGCTCTCACCGGCCCCATCTTCATGGCTATGGACGCACTTTATCCGAGAAGTGCTGGTCTTTCGAATCATGCCTAATGTACAGAATGGCTCATATCGAGTATACATGTGGGAACTCGAGCATCTACATGGTTTGCATGACCTTGGAGACCCAGACGTTCTCCTCCATTCGCGGGCGATACTCCTCAACCATCTTGCGTAGCTCAGCGACTTGCAGATCGGACTGTACGCGCTGGCGCTTGCTGGCTGGCTCTTCTGCCTCACTGGCTTGCTGCCCATCTTGAGCGAGTTCGGCAGATCGCTTGGCCCAAGCTTGCATAAACTCTTCCACGAGAGACGCCCCCTTTTCTACGTCCTCACTGCAAGCGGTAAGGGCGGCGTCGTTGCTGCCAACGTCCTCGTCTGCAAGGAATGAGAGATGAATCAGTTGTGAACAGTTTATGGACGTCAGGCTCACTCGCGCGACCCACCATCAAAGTCTTCCAGCTCAGCAACCTTGCGCTTGGCCAGTCGTATGACGGAGTCAGGGAAATTTGCGAGCTCTGCCACGTGAATACCGAATGACTGGTCGCTGATACCAGGCTCGACCTTGTAGAGCAGAGTGATATCACGATCCTGCTTGTCGCCACCCCCACGCTGCTTGACGTGCGCGACGACGTGCAAGTTTTTTGCGTGCGCTTGCTGTTTCGCCAGTGCGGTAAGCTCGTGAAAGTGTGTCGCAAAGAGACACTTGCAGCGGATCTTGGTTGCAATCCATCTGATCGAGCGAGGACATGGATGAGCAGTAAGGTCAGTGGGATATACGAGACGCAATGTGACACAATCTGTTGCTCTCACTCTGATATCGCCCATGCAAGGCCAAACCCATCATACGTCGACGTGCCGCGGCCGAGCTCATCAATGATGATTAGCGAATCCTTCGTGGCGGTCTGTGTGGGGAAATGTGAGAAAAAATTGAAACGGAGTCAGTGCAGTCCTCGCCTGCATCAAGCCATCGTCCCAAACGTCTCACCTTCAAGATGGTTGCGGTTTCAAGCATCTCAGCCATGAATGTGCTGACACCTTTCAGCTGGCTATCTCCAGCGCCAACACGGGCCAAGATGCAATCGAAAACAGGCAGCGTGCACCCTTGTGCAGCAGGGACGAAACAGCCCGCCTGTGCCATGAGCGCGATGATACCCGTTTGTCGAATAAATGTGCTCTTGCCGCCCATGTTCGGGCCCGTGATGATGAGGAACTCCGAGTCTTGCGGCTCCATGACCGTGTCGTTCGGAATGAAGCTGATGTCCTCCTGGACCTCAAGACAAGGATGCCTGCCTTCCTCGATCTTCAATGTCGGAGAAGTGCCGTCGCTACCCTGGCCATTGCCAAAGGAGGAGGAAGAGTCCACCATAAGCGGTTTGGTGTAGGGGATCGGTGCGCTGCCAGAGACATAGGCAAAGCTGAGCAGGACGTCAAGCTCGGCGAGGATGATGTTGAGCTGCTCAAGCGGTGCGCAGTAGGAAGAAGCAGTGCTGATGATGTCCTTGACGACGCTACTTTGATGGCTCTCGTAGCTCCGCATTGATTCCTGATAGTCATCACCCAACTCTTTGAGCTCGCGTGTGCGGAAGTAGATGCCATTCTTCTGGGTCGTGACTTCGTGGTAGCTTTTCGCGCCTTTGATCGCTTTGGCTTCACTGCGCGTCACTCGAAAGACATAGCCATAGACGCTGTGGTTCTCCAGATGCAACTTCTTTGTGATGTCCAAGCCCAGATCCTTGCCGGCTTTGCTATGCTGCTCATCGAGGTTGTCGCGGATTTGATCAATGGCACTCTTGAGCTTCCGCAACTTGGGGTCAAACTCGGATTTGATCACAAAGTTGTGTCGAGACAATTCATCTAGGTCGATCGTCGCTACCACCATGTCCGCGAGCTTTGACAGTAATCCTCGCATTTCTTTCAACGGCTGGATAAAACGAGCGCGAAGCAGCGTGCGATGCGTCTTCCGTCCGTTTCCTTCGTTTTGTTCCATCTCTTCATCCTCATCGTCTTCCGTGCCCGCAGACGCAGTCTTTTCAAGCTCAGAGATGATATCTGGCAGCCGCAAAATCACCTGGTATACACGCACTACGTCTTCAAGGGAAGCGACGCCACGCTGAAAGCGCTTGCTGATACGGTGCAGGTCCGGCATCATTTTCATTTGGGAATCTTGCAGGAATTGCCGCAGTTCCGTCTCCTCGAGAAAGAGCTCCACAAGACCTTGACGTTCCTCTACAAGGAATGCACACACAGATTGAGTGAGGAAGAGTACCAGGTTCTGACTGAAATAAGAGACTCACGAATGACATGTAAGTTCCTCAAAGGCTGCTTGAGCCATTGTGAGAGCATCCTCGTGCCCTGTGCGGTCTTGCATTTATTGAGAAGGCCAAAGACGCTCATACTCTTCGAATGCCCCGTTGCGCCCGGCTCGGGGAAGAGGCTCAACGCTCGCATAGCTGAATTGTCAAGCCTGAGGTACTGCGCTAGGTCGTGCGTCCTGAGTTTGTAGCGACCAAAGTTGGACGAGTCCCGGAGCAGGCCAAGGTAGTTGATCAAGGCACTCGCGGCTCCCATGGCAATCTTTAGGTCGTATTCGGGTAGTGTCGCCACGGCGGTGGCGGACGCCTTGAGCAGTCGCTCGAGATCGGGCTCGACTTCGCCGGCATTAAAGTCGCCCTTTTTCCGAGAGGTGACCACACAGTCGCAGCGGTCAATCACCATGCGCAACTTGCTCAGTTGCACATCCTTTTCATTCTTGTCATCCGGCAGGACGCATTCCTTGACGCCGAGTTGGATTAGGAGCGACTGTGTGCGCAGGGGAACAGCCAGAACTTTGTGAGAGGTGCTATTCGCGATGCAGTTGGGTGCCATTCTCCTTTCTTCTCTCACCTCTGTGTTGCTGAATAAATCGTTCTCTGCGTACTCGGACACTCCCAGCTCTCTGTTGGTCGCGTCAGCGAACGCCGCACCTACGTGTAGAACACCATCCAGCAGTTTGGTCTTGAAGGCAATGACCACAGGCGAGGCTACCAAATCTGTGTTCGCGAAGAGCAGGTCTTCTACTTCTTGTAGATTACCCGGTGAAGCCTAATGCAAGGAAATAGAGCAAATATAGATGTTCAGCGTCTTCGCAGACAACGCATGCGCCGTTACAGAAACCTCGCTGTACACACCTGTTGAGCAATGGTCCACTTGTTGGATCGCTTTCCTCCGCCCTCATTAGACCATATCTCGATCCTCAGCTGCCTCGCCGTCAGCGCCTCCCTCAAGAAACTTTTTCCGGCTGTCAAGTTGAGGGTGCACGATGCGAGCCCGTTGACTTTGCCTCCGCTGCCAAGGTACTTGATGACGGACTGCGTCTTGTACACGCTAGAAGCGACCACAAACGCGTCTTGGGCGTGTGCGCTATAAAATGTCGATCGGTCGAACAGCCGCACGGTTCCGTTTGGCTGAGGCGGCAGGGATTTAAAGAAGGACACAAAGGAGGACTCGGCGGCGGCATCGTACTCGAATTGGGGTTTGCTGTCGCCTGCACCTGCGCCTCCGCTGTTGGTGCCCCCATACATTAAGCCTGAGCCCGACATGGCGCGGTCCCTGTTGCGCTTCCTTCACTTCGACTTGTTGCAGAGAGGATGCTGAAACTCACTATTGGGGGCCTGCTCGCTTCCCTCTCGGCCATCTCCGAACGTATCGACCAAGATGCAAGCAGTAGAAAGGTGTTCCCTAATAGAGCGTCTCATCGACTAGAGTAATATGCGACATCCTAACGGCTGACGCGTGAGCGCGTCAGCATCGCGTGTCCTCGAGAGACAATACGACGCGTCCCGCTCTTCTCGCTTGTGCACACAATCTGAATACGGAGTCCACACGAGAGAGCATCTCATATTAGGGTTAGATTCCAGGTCGAGCAAGTGGCCGTGAGATGAATGACGCACGTCGCACATGCGTTTCTCAGTAATTCTGCCCAATCTCCTTGTAGGACCCCCTGAATTGCCCACTTGTTGGTGGTCCTGAGCTCATAAGTTCGGTAGACCTTTATCTAGCGCCGCGCACATCAATGCATCGCTGACTTACTCTGAACACGCTCAATACTCAGTCATACCACCACAGATCAACGTCAGATTTGGAGTTCTGGACAAGGTGAGTTGCTCTAGCCCTGAGATTGGCTGGCTCGAAGTCGGCGGCGCTTGGTCTTCGTATTGCGGCTTGTTCAGTGCGGTGGCACTCTAGTGTTCAACGCGAGAGAAGAGCGTGGAGCAACGCACGGAAAGACTGGTTCGACCATTCGAGCGACCGCCATGGCCATGTCGCAGCTTCATGGACAAGGTCATGACCAGGGCCTGGCACAGGCACAGTCACAAGCTGGCATGTCCAGCAAGGAGAATGTTGAGCCGCTTCCCTCCATCCAGCGTGTTGTCGAAGCTGCCCTGTCGACTTATACAACTGTATCGCAGAAGCATTCGCCCACGATCAACGCAACAGCTGGAAGCGCAGACGGCAGCGCTTACACGGAAGATGGTCGGCTTGCATCTGCTCAATTTCTCGACGAATACCACACCCATGTGGCCAACCAACTCTATCTAGTGTATGCAGCGCAATGGAAATGGAACGGAGGGGCGGGGGAAAGCGCATTCAGTCAGCCGGCCATCGATGGCAAAGATCCGCTCACCTTTCTCGATCCGCATACACATTCGCTCGCCTACCTCTACATTCTCACAGCACGTCTCAACCGCTTGCAAGTAACGGAGGACCTAGTAGCGCGGCGGCGGCAAGATGAGTTCATACGAGTCAATACGGCGTGGCTCGTCAACTTCACCACCAATATGGATGGCAAACAGTGCTCAAACGCACCAGAGCGAGCGCATCAATTTTCCAAAGGACTTGCAAAGGCAGCGACTATTATCGGGGATCCGGGCTGGGCGTTGCCGCTCATGAGCAATTTCCTGAAGCACTTGGTGCGGGATCCAGCAGATCTGTCCTCAATCTATCCCGTCTTCCTCTTTCAATGCCTCGAAGCAAGGGACTACGCCCGGGCATACGATCTCCTCTTGCAGCATGACGTGTCTCGCGCAAGCAAGAAAGCTTTTCATTTGGTCTACACCGATGTGCTGGAGTACTTTTACTATGGCGGGCTCGTGCTTACCAAGCTTGGCAGGCTGGAGCGCGCGTCAGACTTTTTCGAGAGCGTGAGTATATACGCTTGATGATCGCGACGAAAGTTAGGCGCGGGTTGCAGACCAGGGTTCACCTTTGTGTCTCTACAGTGCCTGAGCGTTCCATCTCAAGAATTGAGTGCAATCCAAGTCGATGCGTTCAAAAAACGCATGCTGGTGCAGCTGATCAAAGATGGCAAAGTACGTCGTTGGCTGAGTATCCTTTATCGCGACGCATCACATTCATCACCCTTTTTCGCGACCGCTTTCTCTCCTTTTCCTCCATTATTAGACGACGCACCTGCCAAATTACACATCCAAAAAAGTACGAAACGTCATGCGCATGCATGCCGGCCCATATATACAATTCGCGAACGCATACGCGAGCAAGATGGGTAGTCGAGCATCCGAGGCACGCGCGCTCACATCCAAGCACGCGTCCATTTTCCAAGAGGATGGGAACGCAGGGCTCGTACAGCAGTGCTTGCTGCTGCATCGTCAGCGCCGCATTCAAAATCTCAGCAAGATGTTCAGTGCAATTCCGTTGTCAGATGTGCATATGCTTCTGGGCGAAGGAGATGCATTAACACTGGATGTGTTGCAGCAGGAGATAAATGACGCTGTGAGTGCGCCTCTCTTGTCTGCCTTTGGAGAGGATTTATTCACCAACTTGACTCGTTCTCCTTTCTTTCAATCGCCATTGTGCCAAATGCAGACGACTCGAGGCTGGATCGCAGCTCGATTTACTAATGTACTGGACGGACCGTCGCCACTCGTTTACTTCGACCCTATTTCCTCAGAGGCTTGGGGTGGCACCGTTCTTGGGAACGATTCGACATTCTCAGAAACCACACGCCGCAAGTTGATGGAGGCGATGGAAAACGTGCAGTACTGGCAGAAGCGCGTGGAGGAAGAGGAAAGAAGACTTGCCAGGAGCGATGGATTTTTGACCAAGGTGATACGCTCTAGCAGTGACTGGGCAGGAACGTGAGGCTGACCTTTGTCTGTTTGTCGTTCACGCGCAGCTCGCATGCCGGACCAGAGGCGATGCAAAATACGGCTTCGAGATGATGACTGACATGGATGAAGACAGCGCTTTCGACCCTTGAGATCTCCATCTGTGCCATGTCAATTTCACATGAACTGAGTGCATTTTAGAACACGCACGAATTTGCATACATTGTATCATAGCCTTAGATAGCATGAATGATTGTCAGATGATAGCCGCCTCGCATCTCATTGGGAAGAGCAGACGAAATGCTGAAGAATACAAACGCAGGCTACTATACAGAAATGCGGAGATGGGACGGGGACGCCTGTCTCAAGTTGGGATAGGCTCATTAGTCGTCCATCATGATGTGCACAAACTCTTGCTCGTTGATTTCGCCATCCTGATCCAAGTCGAATTCGTCTATCATAGCTTGTCTGTGGTGGTATGGGACACGATGTGGATATACAGGCGAGATATGTAAGCTTCAGTACGGATTCGCACTATTACCACAGGCAGGGCACTCACAGTTCTTCGTCATCCAACGATTCCCCAAGCTCCTTTGCCACCCTGCGCAAATTCCGCAGGCTGATCCGCCCAGTGCCATCGTCATCGAACAAGGCGAACGCTCGCCGTACCTCCTCCATCGGATCCCTGGAAGCTATGCGCTCTGACACTGTAGATCGGATCAAAAACGGGTAAGCTTCGGAAGAGAGTCCTCGCACCTCTTTCGGCAGCAGCAGCAACAGTAGCAGGATCCTTGACTCACTAATACGGTTGAAGTCCTCCCATTCCATCACGCCTTGCCCACTCTTGTCCGAGTCGCGGAGGATTTTCAGCACCTCTGCCTTTTTAAGATCGAACCCCAATGCGCGCATGGCGACTTTGAGCTCATGATAATCTATCGCGCCGTCCTTGTCAGTGTCGAACAGCTCAAATGCTTCGCGGATCTCCTGCCGCTGCTCGTCGGATAGATCAGCAATGGAGCGGCTCTGAGCACCACCAGCGCCATGCGCAGGTCCTGAGGGGCCGCTGCGGAAGGAGGTACCGGATGGGGTTACGCTGCCGAAGGCGCTGTGTCCAGCGGCGCGGCGCTTGGTCTTGCTGACCGCTGGAGAATAGAGCGACATGTTGGGGCCTTTGCCTTCGCCGAGTACGTATGAAGGCCGATCGTACTATATTTGCGAATTTACTTGAAAGACGAGAGTGAGACCTGAGGATCTTGCAGGAGGTAATAGGATCAAAGGTTGATGGCGTCGACGAGAGCACGTCGTATGGTGTCCACACGGTAGCACATCAGATCATCAAAAAACCCAGATGGCACAGACGACAGATTGAGTCGCGCGCAAGTTTTGATGAAGTGTGTTGGCTGTTGGCCGGTGAGCGATGGTGTTCGTCAGCCTGTGCGCCTGGAACGCGACGCGCCGAGCAACGCATGACGCGTCCCTTTTTCGGAGATTAATGGGCTTTTTTGGTACATTTCCGTCGCAATGCTACCGTTGCGAAACAGGAGTCAGCCACAAAGACATTGATAGTAATTTGGTCTTGGTACAGGGGAGCCGGGCGTGCATCCAATGGGAGGAGCGGAAAAATCACGTGCAATTGCCCTTTTAGAAACACGGGCGAGCTTGATCGCGCGGGAACGTGTTCCAATTGAAATGATGCGGAGCTTGCGAGCCGCGATTCAAGCGCGCGCCGCTGGATAGGCAGGCCGGCGCCGATCCCTGGGTGTAATAATTCCTTGCCCCGAGTCAGTCAGGTGCGCAAATGGCGACTTGACGTGCCACCACCCACGCCCTGGTGGTCCAGGTGGAGAGCGAGGGTCAGCCGGGCATCTAAGGGGCACAATCAGTCATCGTCTCTGCTCAGCTGCCTACCTCGCGCCGAGGATTACACCCACAGCCTCAATTGGAATCTGGTGGGGTCAAAGCCAGTCTATCCTCCAGCGCGACCTCAAAACGCGGCTCGCCTAGGTGCGCGAAACCCTCCAGTGCTTGCAGATTATTATGCACTGGCGACGCTCTGCGAGTGGAGATGGCGCCACTCGAAACCTCCGGATATAGAGCTCGAGAGTCGCTTCATTTCAAGAGTCGTCTCGTCGTTGGTTTCGTCCCTGCAAGGTTACTATCTCTACCATTGAGCAGCCAAATTACATAAGAGGCACTTGCGAGGTCGCCGAAAACGACTTGAATGAGCATCGGTGCCGCGTGTTTTCTTTCAAAAGACATAGTTCACCATGCCTGCTCTCTCCAATTTCAGCGATTATGCTCATTAACACGCGTTACTAGCGTAGGTTGTAGAAGAGCGCTTAGGGGCTGGACAGCCGTCCTTATTGTCTTTTGCGATAAACTTTGCGAACAAGCACACCTTCTTGTCGCCGCCCAAGAAAGCCGAGCAGCTCCGGCTGCTGCCCGTTCTCCATTGCAAAGATGCTTGAACTACCCGCGAATGTCTTTCCTGCACATCAATTAGAGTGAAGAGCCCATGGGTCAGCTTTTAATCAACGGAACCAATGCTAGCGCAGCTCACCGCGCTCGACTCTTCACCTTTTTCTTTCCCGCATCTGTTTGCAGCAATGACGACGGTTTGATGTCCTACTGCACCCTCTCCATTAGGTTCGCATAGTGGCGCACATCGCCATGCCCAGTAATTGATAGTGGATACGCTGGGCAAGAGCGGATTCGCGTGTGAATTCGCTGACGCGGAGACTTGTAGCTCTGGCTCTATCTCTTCAGTAGGCAGGAGCCAGTTCATCGGCACAGCTAGGATGTCGGCCCGATGTTGGGCAGCGAAACGGCTAAGCTCAAAGGCTTCGAACGGCGCCTTGAATTCGTAAGGGTTGAGGTCCATACAGATCCCTACGGCGAGCTATCCATGGGGTACATAGATTGCATATCGTTCAACTTCTGCAGCGTGCTCACTCGACTCTCTCCACGTGCGCGACTCACCCGTCCCAGATCTGGGAGATTGACGTATTCGAAGCCTGGAGCTGTTAGCAAGTAGAAAGCGTAAGCTCATGCTGCAATTGGCACTAGAAGCAAAGCCGATGCGCACATTCTTCCGCCCACCGCTTGTCGTCGTCAAACAAGAAGTGTTTCCGGAATACGTGGATGAGATTGCCCGTGCGGTCCGCAAGCACTGCGGAATTGTACAAGTCGGTTCGCTTGCGGTCGGTAGGAATCAGGTCGTGCGTCCGAGAATCGCATGGTGGTATGCACAGCGACGACGACGAGATGGGAGAGCGATCGATGGCAACGCGCGGACTAGCATGGTGCGCGTTTTCGGGGAAACCCGCGAGGACGTAGCATTGCAAAGAGCTGGCTAGCTTTTGTGCGAGGTGCAGTGTTGGACATGTCTCCGTCTCATCCTCGCCTGCATCGCGGGAAGCTCTTACCGATTCCAGAACATCTTGAATATCCTTTTCGTCTTGGAAGATGTAGCCTAGGAGGACAGACGTGGTAACCTGCCGTTAGGAAATCCCCAGACGCTTACTTGAAGGAAGTAAGTAAAATTCCTCTCACCGGTCAAGCCCATTTCAGGTAGCACTAGCAGGTCTACTTGTCCTGGATGGTCAATGCTAGCAACCAGGCAAGTAGATCAGTCACGTCGCATGGCATGAAATGCTGCACCATCACAGGGCGTTAGAACTTACCCTGCTTGAAGCAAGAGCTCCTCGACCAATTTTGCATTTTCTTTTGCCTTCCCTGAAATAGCAGGATCTATCTGCACGCAAGCGACTCTCAAAACATCGAGGAAGGGACCGCTGTGAGGAGGCAAGTTCGCGGCGCAGCCTTCGAACACATTTGCACCCGTGCCATTGGAGGCGGGGTGGGCTTCTGGTTTCATCTCGACATCCTGCAGGAAAACAGCGCTCGAAGTGTCTCACCGCCCGCAGACGAGAAGTAAGGCAGGAAGGCACATAAGCACTGCATTTCATTGGCGGAGCTGTCGAGCTCTCAGTCGTCGGTCCCTCTTTCGCTCATCGAAAAAGACGATAATCCAAGGATGAGCACTTCTTTCTTTTTCTCTGATTGAAAAGAATTGCGGGGTTGAGCCTTGTCCACACCCTTGCTGTAGCAGTCGACCCCGTGATATCCAAGGGTGGCTGGGGAGAACGACAAGCTCGACGACGCTATCGCCAACATCCAAGCCTGAGTTGGTCTATAAATGTAACTTGCCATCCTCCTGAAGGAGAC
>NW_013546833.1:0-15300 GCF_000711695.1 Tilletiaria anomala UBC 951 | reverse complement strand
GGCAGCGGCAAAGGCGACGGCAGCGACAAAGGCGACGGCAGCGGCAAAGGCGACGGCAGCGGCGATGGCAACAAGTGCGGCAGCGGCCTTCGAGGCACGCTGAACGGGCTCATCACTCTCGGGGGTTGCAACGACCCTGGCAAGGGCAATGGCAACGGTGACGGCAGCGGCAGTGGCAGTGGCAGTGGCACCAGCAATCCTACCCACGCACCCCTGCCCCTTCCCATTTCTCCCGGCGCAGGCTCCGGCTCTGGTGCCGACGGCGATGGCAACATCCTCGGCGGTGGCGGCCGCCCTAGCGCCTCGCACTCTGCAGACGGCGCGCAAATCACGCCTGCAGCTACCGGCGCCTCTGGCGGCGACACTGGTGTCGTACAGGGACCCGACCCGTACAACTTTGTACCGACGTCGTCGCTTATGCTCGGCAATGGCGATGATGGCGACGGCAGCGGCAGCGGCAATGCTCCCGCGGGCGGCGCGGCGGCAGCGGCGCCCAGCGCGACTGGCAGCGGCACGGCAATGCGTGCGCCGCTGCCCGACACGCTCATCCCCGTCGGCGGCGTGCCCGTGCAGCCGCTCAACACGACCAGCGTCGCGATCCTGTTCAATGCGTCCATCATGTGGTACTCCGTCGTCGGCCCCAGCGCCGGCTCCTTCCCCGCGCAAATGTTCAAGTTGATGCCCGGCATCGTTGCGACGGTGAGTAGATGTACAGCGCAGCACAGCATGCACTCATTTTATGTGCAACGTGGTGTGTACAGGTGTGCTGTGTGCTGATACGGCGAGTGGATGCGCTTTTCTTTTTTTTCTTCTCTGCAGGCGCTGAATGTATCACAGAGCTCGGTTACCACGGACGAATTCGCTGCATGGCATCAGGCAAACGACACGGACAACACCAACTGGCACGCCCTGACCACCTGGCTCGCATACATCCCCACGGACCAGGTAAAGA
Organism: Tilletiaria anomala UBC 951; assembly: GCF_000711695.1. Taxonomy (NCBI): domain Eukaryota; kingdom Fungi; phylum Basidiomycota; class Exobasidiomycetes; order Georgefischeriales; family Tilletiariaceae; genus Tilletiaria; species Tilletiaria anomala. The sequence continues at coordinate 14,348 of NW_013546833.1, read as the reverse complement.
ACTTGCAGTCGGCTGTCAGCAACACCAGCTCGGCGCTGTACAAGGGTCAGAAGGGCACGGCGTCTACCCAGCTTGCGTCTTACATTGATCCCACGTTCAACATTCTCAACACCGCAGGTGTCTCCAAATCTGGTGCGCAACTCAACACCGTTGCCTCAGGCAATGACCACAACAAGACCGTCCGCGATGCGCTTATAGGTGTCTGCTCCGCCGTTGGTGCTATCCTGATCGCCGCCATCCTCTTTCTCATCTGGCGAAAGCAGCGCAAGTCTAAGGAGACTGCACCCTCCACTGGCGTCACACGCGCGCCGACAATCCGCTCATTTGGCTTGCGCGAGACCTGGGCGCCCAGCCAGATGGAGCAAGACCGCGTCATGAACGGCGGCCAGCTCGCAGAGGTCTGGTCCCACCACGATGGCGAGATGTCAGAGCGCCCTCGCAGCCTCAGCCCACCTGGTGAGAACCCGTTCGTGGACCCAGGCTACAGCAGCGTGGCTGCTGGTGCTATTGGCACCGGTGCTGCTGTCGAGGCGCTCGTCACCAACCGTGCCTCTCGCGATACCGAGCGCGCGTCCGCCTCTGAGCACGGCGAGTCCAATCGCTCTATGACGAGCCTGACCCCGTCGCAGCGCATTCAGCTCGAGTACGAGGAGCAGCACGGCATGGCGCTCTCCACGGGACAGACTGGAGGTCGCGGCTCGCTCATCGCACCCGCGACCAGCAACCGCCAGTCCAACTACGGCACGCCGCAACAGCACACAGCCAGCCACGCATACGGCGTTGCACTGACATCAGGGCATCCACGGCACGGTATTTCCGTCTCGCAGACCTCGCGGCCTTGAATGGTTGGTGACTCTACCCCGGTGTAAAGGTTCGTAGGGTAGGCAGCGACGGCCTCTTTATTTCCAGTCCTTCCATCTTCATTACCCCTTTGATGTCGACAAGTTTCGGTTTCTCCAATTTCGGCTGATCGTCCCCTCAGCTTAATTCGGTTCGGTTCGACTCAAGGGTGCTCAGATGCCCCACACACTCTTTCACATCCACACACCACACACTCGTTATCTTTCGACGCTCATCACATTCGCTTTCCCTTAGTCTTTGCCTTCCGGCAATGATTAGCACGGGGCTGGACTCCTGCCTGCGCGGACACCACCACAAGCTGGGCCTACACAGGGCGGCTACATAGTTTTTTCAGCTTCATTTCCCTCCCTTCTCTTGCTCTGCTATTTGAAGCGTTCCCACTTTACCGTATAATTTCAATCCTTCGAGGAATATCGAATTTGCCTAAGTTCCTCGACTATTAAACCCTTGTGCGCATCGCGATGTGCTTGCCAGGTCTAGCGTGGTAAAGTCAAGAGCAGCTAGGTAGCTCGCATAGTATGCCATGGAAATCTTCCAGCTCTGCAACTGCCGCATGTGTGCCTGGCTGGGACGTGTCCTCTCCAGCCCACGGCTGCATGCGTATGGCAGGGACGGAAGTGAGAACCCATATCCAAGAGTCACGAAGTTGAGCTTAAAGTTTACACTTCCGCAAGTGTATGCGACAATGAGTCACTTCGACTTTGACGGGGTTGACCTGTCAAGCGGAATCAGCAGCGGCTCAGAAATTCGATCTCCAGCGCAAAGCAGGAATCTCGTATAAAACAGGCTGGTTTTTTATTTGTCAGGCTCTCTGACGCAGATGTTGTCGACGGTAGCATAGGACTCTGAGCTTGCGGTCCGAACGAAAGGTGGCAACGATGGATGGCATTGCACTTGAGCCACTGCCCAAGCAGCAACCGTGGCTAGAGCACGTCGACTCTGGCGGCGCCTTCAGCACCTCGCAAACGCCCGCTGCCTCTGTCCACCACGAAAGTCGTCCGAGCACTCCTCCAGGTCTGCAATCAATCTCACGCTCAGGCTCTCAATCCGAGCTGGTTCGGACGGCGAGTGAACATGCGCAAATGCAAGAAGGATTGGCGACGGCGTTACCACCGGTCGATAAAGGGCGCGCCGCATACACATTTGTTGCTTGTGCATGGGTTCTCGAGTTCATTCTTTGGGGCACGGCTTTTTCTTTGGGTATCTTTCAGCAATATTACACGACAGTGTTTGCTGGCACAGCGTCCCCCGTCAGTATTTCGGCCATTGGCACCGCTTTAGCCGCACTTTCATATCTCAGCGGTGGCATATTCGTGCCCGTGTTTCGCAAGTACGCCTACCTCACCAAACACATCGCCTTCGCCGGCCTCCTCATCGCTGTCGCTAGCCTTCTCGCGGCAAGCTTTGCAAACGGTGTCCCTGCGCTCATCGCTCTTCAAGGTGTCGGAGCTGGTCTGGGAGCCGGGCTGGCATTCACACCGGTGCTTTTGCTCCTCCCACAGTGGTTCGACAAGAAAAGAGGCTTTGCCTCGGGCTTGATCTTTTCCGGTTCGACACTCGGGGGTATCACATTCCCGTTCCTGTTTCAGGCTACACTGAGTCAGCTTGGATGGAGGTGGTCGCTACGGATCTACGCTGGCCTGATGGTTTGTTGTGCCCCCGCCGTCCTATTTATGTCGCCTCGATTGCCTGTCCAACGGCCGACTGCAACGCAGACACCTCGCCCAAATGCTACAAAGGATCAAAGTCTCATCAAGCGGCTCTCGCCCCGCGGCTTCGGTTTTGTGACGTCGCAGCTCTACCTCTTGAACGTGAGCGCTGCAGGTCGGGAGCGGAGGAGCGTGCAAACGAGAAATTGAAGTAGGCTACTTTCTACAGGCTGCCACGGTGTTCGTGCTGTCCGCCGGCTACTTGAGCATCTCGCTGTACATTTCACTATACATCGAGACTGCAGGAATGTCTACCACCGGTAAGTGGCAAATCCCATGCGGCGAAGCTGGAATCCCAAGCCCTGACGTTCTTGCACCGCCAGCGGCGACTGCCGGAGTTGCGATCCTAAACGCCGCTGCAGCCATTGGCCAATTGATCCTGTGCGTGCCTGTGACTTCCATTTCAAGGGTCTGGAGATCGCTCAATTAGTACTGACTCGACGCTGCATGGTCTCTGCTGAAGTGGACATGCCTGCGACCGCCTGCCATACCCGCTGGTGACGATGGTCGTCGGTACAGTTTCCTCTCTGTCCGCCTTGCTCCTTTTTGGACTGTCGACGAGCATCTCCGCCATTGTTGTTTTCATCGTCCTCTTCGGAATCTCTGCCGGTGGCTTTACAGCAACGTGGGCCGCGTCATGCGGCGACGTGGCGCGCATTCGGAACACACAAACGAGCTCGATCCTGATGAGCTATGGTGCCATCAAGGGAGTGGCGAGTCTCATCGGCCCGCTGATCGCAGCTGCTTTACTTGAGCAGTCGCAGCAGGGAGCTGCACCCGGTAAAGCGGTCTTCGGGAGCTATGGCTACGCCGCGCTCATCATCTGGGTCGGCAGCTGCATGGCAGCGACTGCTGCATTAGGCGGCAGTGTGCACTTTCTACGAAAAAAGATATTGAAGGGGGTCGATTATTCCAATTTGCAAGAGCGATATTAGTGCGGTAGGTCAAATATGCTTGTATGAACTTAGAACGGATGAAGGGCACAATGTGTTTGTACGGATCAATTGTAATTCGATTAGTCTCAAACGGGGATCACATCACATATTGATATCTCTTTCGGTGCTGCATCGCAACGCAATGCAGCACGACACACGGCACCGCACCCCCGATCTGATCACCAGCATGTTAGCGGTCCACCGGGCTATTGCACGCTTGCTCTGTCTGACGAGGGACAAGGTGAAGGCTTGACCTGTAGTCAAATCGCGGTAAAGTCCGTACGAACTGGTCAGAGAAATGTCATAGTGTTCCCATCGCGCTGCCAGTATAATCAGGTGAGTGGTAGGGTTTATACAAGTGACCATGGAGGGGAAGTCGAGCGGTCCTCGCCGCATTCGCGATCCTCTAGAAGGCGAGGTGCAGGCTACATAATCCGTGCCAACACTAGCACTTGCCCTCTCCGGGTCATTTTGGCACCTTTCAACCTCAAGTTCGAGCAGCTCTCTTCGATTTTTTGCTTCTCGCTTGTGATCGCCGCAGCAACAACAGGGCCGACCTCGCCGCCCATCTGTATCCTTGGTATACCTTGAAGCGTCCACAGATTACCGGAGCCGACGTTGTGGCTTCCTCGCACATCTGCAGATGCCGATGGGAGGCGAGCGTTTCCACCAGCAAGCTTCCAAGCAAACCACATTTTCATCCTGGCTCTCCATCCTTCTCTGCCTTATCCATTCTCGCATCCCTCCTCTCGATTCAAAATGCAGTTCCTCAAGCTCAATGTCTTTCTCGTCACCATGGCCGCTGGCGGCGGCATGGCTGCCCACCACCCAGCAGATTACCAGCCGCGACGTCTCAATGGAAGTTGTCAGCGCGATGAACCAGTTCCAGCCTGTTCTGCAGAAATACTACTCTGTGATCAACGCCGTCCAGTCCGAGGCCGAGGTCACGACGGTGCTGACCAATCTGAACAACGACCTCAAACCACTCGTCTCAAAGCTGCAGAGCCTTGCGGCCGACCTCAAGTCGAGCAAGAACACGAAGCGTGGCATGGACCTCGAGAAAGCCGTCATGCGCCTCAAGACCGAGTTCAACACAGAGCTGCCGCGAATCTTCGACATCGTCCAGCACCTCACCACAGACCTCGGCCTGTCGAGTATCACTGACCTTGTGATTGTCCTCGCGCCCCCGGTACTCGCTCATTGCTGCCGCAGTGGACCTGCTGCTCTCCCTGGCCCCGGACTCCTTGAGCCTCGCCAACCCTTACTGACGGGCGTCGTTGCGCCCTCCGCTGGCCTCGTTCTGCACCTCGACGGCGACCCGATCCAGAAGTTCGGCCTTGACACGCGAGCTTTGAATACGTTCTCTCTCCTGCCTCTTTTGTGACAGCTGCTAACAGCATCATATTTCTCCACCCTTGCAGTCTCATTGGCCAGCTCGGTCTCGTCAACGATTTCGACCAGCTCGCCCAGACTCTCAGCAGCAATTAGGGTGTGTCGTCAACTCATTGATTTCCGTACCCAATGAAGTAAGAAAAGTAGTTCACCTTCTTCGTCACACCTTATGGACAAGTGGCTTCTCCTTTTTAATAGCACTTATTTGAGCTCGCGTCACTCCAGTGATCGCATGAGCTGAGCTAGATCGTCCACTTCGCACCACACACCTTTCACAAGATGTCAGTGTATCCTTCCGCATCCAAAGTAAAGTCACCTTGGACGCGTCTTCTCCCGTTTGCCCGCTGTCCTCTGTCTCTCGTTCTAGCTGGTTCCTCGACTCGTACATCGCCAATGAGATCTGCCGAGCGGAGAGCGTTCACGATGCGTCTCACTTGGACCTCTTTCCTCGTCGGTGCCTTCTGTCAATACCGATGCTCTACGCACCCCTTTGTGGTGAAATTACAGGATTCCGACTGATGCACAAGTCCTCAGAGGCTCCCAGCCTTCCCGCTCTCCGGGTTCCATTTACCCACATAGCCGGGCGCGCTCATGTTGATTCCCAGGGTGATGTACCCGATCAGTCCTTGCGTTACCACGCCGCCGAGCAACTCAATGTCGAACGTGGGCTGGTAGCCATTCGCTTGCGCTTCCTGGTAGACCTGCAGCGAGTCGTCCCAGTTGCGGGTGCGGCCGCGGCCTGCAGATGCAGAAATTACCATGGCATTGGGGGAGAAGCCCGAGTCAGCACGGCAGATAAATGGGGCTCCATGCTGCTGGAAATGCTCTCACCTGGAAGAGTACGAATTGGGTTTTCCGAATACGGCCAAATCTTGTCGATCTCCTCGTTGAGTCTGTCTTCGACGAATAATTGGCCAGTATGGAGGACCTTGCTGCTGATGAACGTTCCATTTGGCAGCTGCGTCCAGTCCGGGTGGACCTTGACGTGCACATGCGTCGCTCGCCCTGTGTAATATCCAGGGAAAATGGATGTGAATTCCGCGACACCATTCGCGTCGGTCGGCAGAGCGCCGCGGAGCCAGGTCTCGTCATCTTTGGTCCTGGGGTATGCGGAGAGGAGGCCCTTGCGCACCCCGTCCGCGGCTGGCTGCTCGTTGACGAGATCCGGCCGCGGATCCGGGTGGCCTCCGTAGGAGCCGGTCGCGTTTGCGTGCCACAGGTCGACGAGCACGTTTGGTACGGGCTCGCACGTGTTGACGTCGATGACGCCGACGTTCATGAGGAAGAGCAGACCGATCTGGTACTCAGCCAAGTTGCTACGGATTGGGTGGCCCTTGATGTGATAGTAGGGTCCCTCGGTGACTTCTGGCGCAAGGACGCACGTGCTATTGCGTATCTTGCTCGCTTGCACCGGGTTGCACTCCATCAGCTGCTTCCCAACAGCCTCGAGGGACTCCGCGCGGCCTTCAATACCCATCTGCTCCTGGAAGTAGCCGTCGACGAAGAGATTTTTGTGCGCAAGTGCGTCGCCGCCCAGGACGCGTTGAGCCCAGGAGCGCTTGCGTGCGGCCGTGTAGGCGGCTACTGCTGGCGCGCAGTGGTACGCAGACTCTTGGCGCGACATGAACTCTTGCAGCTCGCCTTTCGTCTCGGGGCCGCCGTGTGCTGGTCATTAAGGGAGGGGGAGGTTGTTCAGAAAACGACAGAGACAGCAGACGCCATCAGCAAGCTGAGAAGCTCACCATTTACGCAGCCGGCGGCGGCCACGAGAGCCGCTGCTGTGAGGGTGGCCGAGTGGAAAAGCTTCATCCTTTTGCCCTTGTGCGCCGTTCCTTTACGTGCTCTTGATGCAGAGGCGTGTCATTCACTCGCTGACAGACGCTATGTCTGAGGAAGCGGGTGAACATGAGCTAACGGGAGCGTCAGAAGCACATATATATATATATATATACCCGAGCTGACACTGGCCTTGTCGACTCGGCCGAAATGTGTCGCCTAGCCAGAATCTTTTAGCTTTTTCGGGATGGCGAGAGGCGGCAAGGGGCTAGAATCTCTCTCGCACGAGTGACCCTGATGCCGTGACTGCCGGGCAGAGGCCAGGTACACTGCTCCCATGCCCAGCACCCCTTCGATTTTCGGAGTTGACGTTGCGCAAATCGGACCTCGATGATGCAATTTCGGCGATGAGATTCTTTTGGGGAGTGTGGGCGCTGAGAATGAACCATTGCGCCGAGGTGCCGAGGGACACTACGAAGGCAGGGATAATGACTAGATTCATAGCCTAAGGAGCATACGGATGCATATCCTCAATGCAGCAAAAGTGACAAGAGGGGAGAGGGAAGTGGCTGGTGGATGCGTCAATGGTGAGGCCCATGTCACGGGAGGGTTGAAGGCATGATCACGTGTTCCTTCCCGTCATTTACAATAATTCAATGGTTACTCTTCAGCCTCTCTGGAACTCCTCTTGCCACTGGACTGATGAGAGTCACGCCTCCCAGCTACATATTTGCGAAAGGCACGCAGGACCACACATGGGCAACTAGGGGGACGGAGAGGCATAAGCAGTCTGTGCCCACGCTGGCACAGCTATGTATTGCGCTTATTTGGCGGCTCGAGGAAGCTTGATTGGGAACGATACACTCGTAAATATTGCAAACGCTTCGCTTCTACTTCTCGCGCACGTAACTGCCAGGCGGGTCGCCTGCGTACAATTGCATCGTGTACGAATCTAACGAGCAACGTCCGCGAGTTCGTCCGCTCGACCCAGTTACGAAGGAAGTGCATGTGCACCCACGCAGCAAAGTCGCTGTGCTTGAAGGGTTCGAAGGATCAATGTGCAAATGAAGGAGGATATAAAAGCTGAGAATTAGAATGCGTGCGCATAAGATCGATGACTTGGGACTCGCCGCCCCACCGTGGCTCGCTTGTGGTAGGCGACTCAAGGCCTCCAGAGAACAGAGTGCCGGAAACAGAGTGATCAGGTGCGAGTCACTTTCTGGACAGAATGCATTACACTTGTTGGGGACTACATACATTGAAGGAATGCGATGAGATTGGTGTGACTACTATTTATGCGATGCGAGAAGGGTGTTGCACACGCAAGCTTGCTGCACATATTAAAGAAAGGATGCTGACTGATGGATGTCGAATCTGATATGTGTTTGCTACACTTGCCGTTGTGGCCAAATGCTTCGGCAGCCGCTCCTCGTGACGACCGTCGGTCGGCCAGTGACAGAGTGCCGATTCAAAGACTTGCACTATGATGCGTCCATGGCTCATCGTAGAGCAAACTTCTCATCCCTTTCAACTCGATGGTTTTCTAATAGACCGTCTTTCCTCACCAATCCCGTCTCCCACTGTCACCGACGAGAACGTGGCACAATGGGTCTAAGACCGGCCGACCGAGAACATACAATTGGACACGTTGCTGCCTCCCCTTCGTTTCATCTCTACGTGCGCGTGCGCGTGTTCCGAATGAAACCCGACAAAATGCAATCCGAAGATGCAATTGAAGATAACACCATCAAGAAGATCAAGGGGGTGATCAGCGACTGTGGAAGACCGGATTGTGAAGGAAAGACGGTCCATTGGAAGGAAATCGAGTTCGAGAAGGACAATTGGGTATGCTCCAGGATGAGCAGTGGACTCTCATAGTGCAAGCCTTTAAATTGGCGCTCCAGTCTAGCGCTAGACATGCCACCGTTCGGAAATGGCGGTCATGTTGGGTCTTACACCATCTTTGCTCAATTTTCGTACCTCAAACAAGAGCTTGCTCCAGACGGGCAGCTTCGCTCAAGGAAGACAATAACATCAAAATCGTCGTTAGCATCCATGTAGTCGAGTGTGACCAGGCAGACTTCCGAACGCAATGGCCGACTGAGCTACATGTGCATAGCCCGGATAGTCGGCTGAGAACATCGCCATCAGCGCGCTGCGCGACTGACTCATTGAATTCTGCCAAGGGCCGCCAGAAATTATGCTGCATGTCGTGAGGTGTACGTTAAATTGTTGCGCAAGGTGTGTGCTCGGCTGATTCGTGACAGGCTCGCCTCTCATAACCCTAATCTCCTACCAACCATGGCGTTTCGCGCGCGAAGGTGCCAGCGATGCCCACCTGTGGCTTTTGCCCTTGCCACGGTTGATTATTGGCTGATGGACGTGTCTAGCAACACTAGCATAGATACGATATCAATCGCATCGCTCCCAAAGTGCTCTTCCACATCACCGCATTACCCCTAATCAGATCCCACAGGAGCTTCTCAGAGCCTTCGCTTCCACCGCATGCCACGCATCCCTTACCGCTACCCGGCAGCCGGCACCGATGCCGTGGCCGATGCCATCCGCGAGCGAAGAGGAGCGGCTCGCGGCCTGACGCCGCTCGATGGCATGCTGCTCAACTCAAGTCCGATTGCAGCTGGGTGGAACAATCTTCTCGGAGCCATCAGGACCAAGAGCAGCCTTCCAGATGATATCAGAGAGATCATGGTGCGTTCGCTTCAATCTTGTTTTACCCATTCCGTTGACGGAAGGTTCAACCATGCCCCCGCTCGCACGGCACGTGCAGATCCTCCGGGTCGCCGCACGCAATCGAGCCGCATATGAGTGGTCGCACCACGAAGGCGTCGCTCGCAAAGCGGGATTGACCAACGAGCAGCTTGCACGCGTCGGAGACGTGTCCCTCTCCATAACATCTCTCTCTGACCCATCATCGGCAGACAACCCGTCTGCAGGTGCCGGCAATATCCTCTCGCGCTTGCAGAATGCTGCTCTGGCCTTTGCAGAGGCATCGACGGCGCATGTTCAGGTCCCCGACGCAGTGTTTGGAGAGCTAAAGGAAGCGCTCAAGGAGAGCATTGCCATGCAAGGCGATGCAGGCGCCGACAAGGAAACGCTGTTGAACGAGAAATTGGTCGAGGCTGCCGCAACCGTGGCGACCTACAACATGGTGTCGCGTTTCCTCGTTGCGACGGACATCGACGACAAAGCCAACACCCCTTGTGCTGTCCCGCTACAATCTGCACCCAACGCCGTCACCATAACAGCAGATGGAGATGGTACCTTCCCAAAGCGCGTGCCAGACGCCACGCTTGCTTATGCCAGCGAGGTCCGATATATCACCGTCCCAGGGCGAGACAAAACACCACAAATTCGAGCCGTCCGAGCGCATTTTGCATCGCTCCAGGCACCCTGGATCCTGCTAATTAACAGCCTGATGACTAACCAAAGCATGTGGGACTGGGTCTTGCCGTCGCTTAAAAAGACGTACAACGTAATCACTTACGACCAAGCAGGGCATGGACTCTCGGACGTTCCGCCGAACCCGGACCACGACTGCAGCATACACACGCTCGCTGACGACGCAGCGAGCATCGTACAAGCGCTTGGAGTACCGAAGCTGCATGCCGTCATTGGCGTGTCGCAGGGCGGCGCCACGGCACTGTCCTTTGCGATCCGACACGCTGCGCTCGTGGACAAGGTCGTCGCGTGCGATACGCAGCCCCTCACGCCTGCGGCAAACATCGGCGCGTGGGACGAGCGCATCAAACTTGCGCGTGGCGCTTCGGATGCGACCGAGCACGGTGACCGGCCCGCAGGGATGGGGAAGCTGGCGGATGTGACCGTCGCGAGGTGGTTCGATGTGCAGGCCGGCAACAAGTGCCTACCCGCGACGAGGGAGAAGGTGAAGAACATGGTCGTGCACACTCCGGTCGAGGGCTTCGTAGCGGGCGCCAGGGCCCTGCAGTCGTACGACCTTTACGCTGATGGGCTCAAGGCCGCGCTTGGCTGCAAAGGTGCATCCGTCTTGCTCGTGGCCGGCGAATTGGACGGCAAGATCCCGCAAGCGCTCAGCGCGCTGCAGGCTGAGCTCGGCGGCGGAGCGCACTTTGAACTTATCAAGGGCGCTGGTCACCTGCCGATGTGCGACAGTCCGCAGGGATTCTTGCAGGCCGTCCTGCCGTTCCTTGAGGCTTAGCGCGCGCGTTTGGGAGGTCATCGCGGTGAACGAGAAAGTCGTTTCGACTGCGGATACATGATCGCGGATACAATCATTACCCTCGTTACAAGTCTCTTTGGGCAGTCAATCGGGCCGATACAGTAAATATACAGCCGCATTTTCCATGTATGCGCTCACGACAGGAATACAAAACACAAGGTGGACAGTGATACCTAAGTGTGACATATGTGTGAAAGCCGCACGGAGTGGGGAAGCTTGTAAATGAACCACTTGATACTTCAAGGTTTTTGTCATGTTTCCAACGAAACGAAACATGGTCGTGACAAGCCGCAAAAATGACCTAAAAGTTTGCATATCCCGCCAGAGTTCAGTCCAAAAAGTGTGAATTTTACAACTATTCCTGAAGGTTCTCACATGTATTTTGCTTCGCTTCCGGGCATTGTTCCGGACGATACACCCATTTTCCTCGAATGCATTGAGAGCTGGACGTGCTGCTGAAGTTGGAAAGACTGTAAGCGCCCCATGCTATCTGTGCATCCTCAAGAGGCAGAGAGCTGCGGGGAAGCGCGCTATGGCTTCCAGTGTTGTCCGAAATCCATGATCCACGGCTCCGAGAGACGAAGACACAAGGAGGCGCGGAAAGGCCTTAAGCGATCGCTGTCGAGAACGTCGTGAATATGCCAGGCATGGTGTACAGATCACGCGCCGCTGCCGCGGATGCAGCAGGGCCTTCGTCAGCACCCAACACCTCGCCGGCCCCGCCGTTCGCCATGCCTGGATATGAATGGGACGCAGTCAAGAGAAGATTCTTCAAAAAGGATCCGAAGGTTAGGGGCGTCGAGGACGGTACCAAAAAGAATCTCGGCCACAGTGGGAAAGGCAAGCAACCAGCGGACGTACCAGTCGGTCGCAAAAGACGCAAAGTTGCTGTATACGGCGATCCCACTTCAACAGTTGAAGTCAGCGATCTAGAACTCCTCGACGAAATCGGGTACATACAACCCAAAGTGCTGGGCGGCGAATTCTCACCGCGAGTGTCAGGTGATACGAGCACATGCATAGTAGCAGCAGATTTCACACAGATCAGGCTGCAAGCACAGAGTGGCAAACTCATAACGGGGGCTTCTTCTACCGCTAGAGCCGCATACAGAGAGTAAGCCTTGAGCGACAATCGTCCTCGTCCGAGTCAGCACATGAATGAAAACTGAAATGGCGCCCCTATCCACCTGTGGCCTTGCTTCCCAAGACGAGCACTGGAGCATGCTGCGAGTCGCATGCGGATCGTGTCCTCTCACCACTCAGGTCGTCAGCCGGCCACTTTTTGGACCCATGTATGTGCATTAGCGGCTTGGACTTTTTTCCGTGTGCGCTTTGAGATAGGTCAATATGCGGCTGATATGAACCTTGCACCGTCAGATCTTTCCAGCAGCCTGGTGGCAGTCAAGTGGCGTGTTTGGCCGCAAGAGCGGAGGCCGAATGTTCAAGGGAAGGCTTTCCGTGGGGTCTTTTAGCTCTTATGTGTGAGCTGCATGCGAGGCCTTGGTTAGAGAGCGCAAGTTGCTGATCGGTTCCACGGTCCGCACGCTTCAGTCTCTACGATACGTCGAACGAGGAACCAAAGTTGGTCGCGCATCTCCGGTGCCACGAAGGCATGATATGCGATAGTTTGCATGCTCAGATGCATGGTGACATCCTCGTGTGAGTGACTACTTGACCGCCGCTGGGATTCGCTTTGAACACTAACTCTAAATGCAATCACAGTGTCCACAACGGGCATCTTGTGTTCGCAGCGAACGTTTCAAAGGAGCGCATAATGCTTCGCCAGGAGGTTTTGAGCGAGTGGGATGCAACGATATGGGATGGGGATACCAGAGGGGAAGGTGCGATATCTGATAATTGCAGATATGTCGCGAAGAGTGGGTGCCATCGATGATTCTTCATTTCGCGTCGGCACTGGGCTGACGCATGAAAGTTATTTGGCACTTCCCTCAGTATCCCATCACATAGTACGCGTGTTCGAGATCTTTCTCGACGTGGAGCAACGCTGCTCGTGGCGGTTGATTGCACAGCTTCGGACTCGTCTAGGGACAGCGAAGGTTGCGAGCGACCCCACCGCCGTTCAAGTCACGAACGAGGGGACAGTCTTCATCGGCTTTCGCAACGGAGTAGTGCAAGCCTGGCATATCGCCTTTGATTCTGCTCATGGCGGTGGTGGCAAACATACCGCCGTGCTCGATTGGCAGCTGGCCGGGAAAGAGAATTTGGCAACGATCACAAAGTTGGATGTGCTCTACAACCCGGTCGCATGCAGGCAAGAGCTGCTCATCGCTGAGATCAACGGGGGGTTGAGCCTGTGGGATGTGACGGAGCCACGCGAACGTCGATGCATTGTGACGGCCTCGCCCGCTGCCTTTCCGCGAAGACTGCTCGACTTCGAAGGCCACCAGAATGAATATTCATTCACACTGCCGCTCATCACACATGCTCACTTACGCCTTATGGCGGCTCTGGGAGCAGATGGCCGGCTCAGGATATGGTCGCTAGACCGATCACGGCCACTCAATGATGATCCTGAGCTGGTTTCTGACACAACGCATGGCGACCGAAGTCATCTGCGTGATCCGCAGAAAAGGAGGGGAATGGAAAAGGAAGACAGCGATGGAAAAGAGTTGCAGGTGGGCAAGTATCTTAACCAATGTGATGCGCCGAAGCGGCTGTGCACGCTCTGTTGGGTACCCAGGGATGCGACCTCGGACGCAAAGGGGGCCTACATTGAAGATCTGCCTGCGTTGGCGATCGTCATACCAAGCAGGTGTGTGGTATACATTGCAGAGTGATCAATCCAGGCGCGCACAATCGACACCCGACACCTACCTCACCGTAGACGCCACCGCTTTCAAACGATCTCCCCTGCTCCAGAGTGAAGTGACGTTGTCTATAGATGAAAAGTAGCTCGTGCTTGAATCTTTGATGTTTGCAGCCGTCCCTTTATATATATATCGATGCTGTCAAGTGTAGCAATACCGCTTCTCTGTAGATAAACATACCCCCCCCCCACGTACCTCGCTTTTATATTATCAAATGTTGCTCTGATCAGGGCTCGGCATCTGGTCGATCAGCTGCTGCGGCTCGTCATCGCACCAACAGTGCGGCTGGTGACGGCCACACCATCACCATCACCACCACACATGCTATGCTTTGGTACACCTTTGTGCGTTCTCAATTCTATACACACCTGGGCCCCTGCCCTCATCGTCGTGTGCTGATTCGGTAGTGCACGCTGTCGTGCCACCCCTTACGTCCTGATTGAGGGAGCAGGTGAGACCATACCCTATGCACTATTCAATTGCATGATCGTTGTACTATGCTGATTTGGTTGTCTACACTGTACACTCTACCTGGGACTTGCGAGCAGCCGATGGCGAGTGTAAACCCTAATTGTACATCGAGCGTGCGATGTCCTCTTGACACTCACCCGCCAGCGTTCCGAGTTCC
>NW_013546834.1:0-15831 GCF_000711695.1 Tilletiaria anomala UBC 951 | reverse complement strand
CCCCCCCCCACACACAAAAGCAGCAACGCAGCATGCAAGGACACTACCACCAGCACCTACTATCTATCACACATTGTATTCTACACCATGTTCTATTCGTTCCCATACGCATGCGCCGGGCGCCTGCGCGTACTCAAAATGGCACTCAAAGAGGCTCGCTCGTTCATTTTGGAAGCGTGCAAGTGCCGCTGAACGTTGCCGCGTCCCGCCATTGCTTCGTAGTGCCACGCGGCGCACATACATGTACGAGAGAGGACGCGCACCGCTCGCCATGAGAGTTGCGACGCGACTTGTTGGCCAGCTGCGCGTCCTCAAGCAACCGCTCGTCGTAGTATAATACCATTTATAGCATACGAAAGGCTGGTCAGAAAAGGATGCATCGGGGACCATAGTCCAGGTTCGTAATAAAGAACGAGCGCGCAGCAGAAGCGATCGTCTTCCGTACCATCAATCTCTCAAGCCATTCTCGACATGTCGGCATCTACCGCGAGTACAGACTGATCCGCTGTTGCCTCATCAGCGGTTGCAAGTGCAGACAGAAGCGGACCCATCATCACCCCTTCGGCGCAGCAACTTCAAGGATCGGGACGGACTGCAGACATGCCAAGTGAATGGTACACCTGCATCGGCACGGCCACCCGCAAGTGCCGTGCCATCCCACCTGCAATCTGGAGTTCACGATATGATACGGCGTGCTGCACACAGGTGATCCCAAACGCAATAATGAAACCCAGGTAAAACGGAACATGTCCTCGCCATTGTAATGTCCCATTGGAAGAAGCGGCGGCATAGATACGAGTAGGCAGCGAAAGAGCCCATCCCATCCTAGGCACCTTTGCCTGTCTTGCAGCTCAGCTCGCCCTCTTCCAGAGTCGCAGAAGCCATAAAGCGTTCCAAGCGGGGTCGCTATCTAACAAAAGATGGTGTACCGCCTGGCAATATACACTGCGTTTTTTCTTTGCAGCAGAAGGTCAATTCCATCATGTCACCCCTTGCATTGATGAGTGCGGTCGTATAAGTCTTGCGGAATGTGGGCTTACACATCTCCCAGCAATTGCCTAACCATCCCTACGAGCGCAGTAGTTGATCATGAAGTCTGCCAAATAGTGTCAGGCAGTTTGTTGGTCTGGACATCCGTAGAAGCCACCCAAACATGCAGCGGAAAGTGTTCAGCTGCGGGAATTATTCAGCCCAGGCTCTCAGCTCGGCGCGACTCCCCACCATAGCACACATCCACCGCGCCCGCCCGCCCCTCGAACTGGGCCTGCAGTCGGTGCCGCCTCGCACCTTGCAACCTGCAACTTATTGATCCTTCCTTCTTGTGATAATACACTGTGCTCCCCGTTCTCGCCTCAAGCCAGCAAGATCAAGAGTGAGTATACATTGTACGTGTGCGACCTCGTCCAAGACGTCAGCAGTAGTGGCAGCTGGAAAGAAGCCGGAACCGCAGAAGCAGTGGCAGCAGGGGTAGAATCAGAATCACAACAGGATCCGCAACAGTGAGCGGCGCAGTTGAGTTGGAAGTAACAATGACGGTTGGACATGCAGGATCAGTCGCAAGCAGATAAAGAAGAGGAAAACATGAGCAGTGGGCGGGACTTGCTGCAATGGCAGTACCACGAGCACGCCGGCGCGGCAAAGGAGCTGTGCGTGAGAGTGGCAGTAATATGTTGCCGGAAGGCGCCAGTCACTCTTGCCCAGTAATCATCCGCGCTGGATGGCAATTTGCAAGGCAGTGAAACTCTAGCTCACACACGAGTTTGGGACTACGACGTCGTCGTTCAGGGTGATTGGTGCAGGAGATTAGTGGATTGGCAGGCTTGACGGAAAGAAGAGCAGCTTGTCCTCAACGCAACTTTTCCCTGATGAAGCACCAGTTGACGACTTTTCTCCTGCAGATTTGCGACAATGGCATCCCGTGCGACCGTCACTGTACGCGGTGCCGACGGCAGCGCCGGCGGAGCTTCGCTCCCTCTGCCTGCTGTCCTTACGGCACCCATCCGCCCGGACATTGTCCATCTGACCGTCAAGAACATGGCCAAGAACAAGAGGCAGCCATACGCCGTTGCAACCAATGCCGGCCACCAGACCAGTGCCGAGTCGTGGGGTACCGGTCGTGCCGTTGCACGTATCCCACGTGTTGGCGGTGGTGGTACACACCGTTCCGGACAGGTGAGTGGGATTGCGAACGTGCTCACCTGTTTCAGTCCAAGTTGACATCTTCCTTCCCTGCAGGCTGCATTCGGTAACATGGTCCGTGGAGGTCACATGTTTGCACCGACCAAACTCTGGAGGCGCTGGTTTGTCAAGACCAACCGCAACCAGAAGCGTTACGCTACGGCGTCTGCTCTCGCAGCGACCGCAGTGCCATCGCTGGTCCTTGCGCGTGGTCACCGCATCGAGGAGATCGCTGAGGTCCCACTCGTCATCCCTTCCGAGGCCGAGTCATTCACCAAGACGAAGGAGGCCGTCACCCTGCTCAAGGGCCTCAACGCCTACACTGATGTCATCAAGGTGTCCAACTCGCGCAAGATTCGGGCTGGCGTTGGCAAGATCCGCAACCGTCGCCACACCCAGCGCCGTGGTCCCCTTGTGATCTACAACGAGGACAAGGGCATCGTCAAGGCTTTCCGCAACATTCCCGGTGTCGAGCTCGCCTCTGTTCACCGCCTTAACCTGCTCCAGCTTGCCCCTGGTGGCCACATTGGTCGCTTCTGCATCTGGACCGAGGATGCGTTCAAGCAGCTTGACAGCATCTTTGGCACTCACGACAAGCCTTCTGAGGGCAAGAAGGGCTTCACGCTCCCCACTGCCAAGATTAGCAACGTCGACGTCACGCGTATCATCAACTCGGACGAGATCCAGTCTGTAGTGCGCGCCGCCGGCCCGAACAAGACCAAGAGGCCGTTCACCCAGAAGAAGAACCCGCTGCGCAACCGGGCGATCATGAACAGGCTCAACCCGTACGCCCAGGCTCACCGGCGGATGGAGGTCAGGCAGCAGAAGCAGAGGGCTGCTGGCAAGCTCAAGAAGGACACTAAGAGCCAGAGGAACGTTGCCTCCAAGCAGTTCCTCGAGTTGCTCCACGCTCCTTAAATGTCGTGGTAGTGGTGCAGCACTGGTCAAGCGGTGAATATGTCCTTGGGCAGGATGCAACAAAATCAAACGCGAAATGGAACCCTCTTCCTTTTGGCGTTGCCTTGGCAGGGATGGCCCACCTGCAGAGGCATATCGAGTGATGGGCGTGCCTCTGTAGCGCCTGCGAAGCTGTCGTGCGGCGGCGGCGAGTGCATGGCATCGGTCGGATGCACAAGCCGGCTTGCGGCTGTGGGTCTGCCGACGAACGGTCTCTGCCTCCCGCGACTGTACAATACAATCACACTTTCTCCATGCAATCGCGATTAGGCTTCAGCATCAAATGTGCCATGTGTGCTTGTTCGTGTGTGCGCTTGCTGCCTCGATTGTGTACAGCGCGAGCAGGCATGGGCGACGGTGATGTGTGCGGGCCTGCTTTAGCAAGAGCTGGACTCTTGATTTTCATTTGTGATGTTTGATGCACACGCTTGCACATTGCTTCATAATATTTACAAAGTCCACGACAGGATGAGAGGTCCTGCTGCGTCTTCAGAACGCTGCGCAGCAGGTTGATTCGACATCTGTCCAAAACGATGGTGTGACAGGTGGAGTTCGAGCAAGTGGAAGCGCGTGATACCTTTTCAGTGTATCTGTGATCGAAGCGGTAGAGCAACCATCAGAGTCCAATGCATGATCGCATACATGACGCTGCGAAATGCGGTTTGGTTATGCTGACTTTCTGTAACTGTGAAAGATGAACAGGAAGGACAGGTTGGCCTGTGTATACTGACTTCTTATGCACCCTGCAGGATGACCGATACACTACGCACTGTTGTCGTCATTGCCAAAGAAGACCAGGCATTCGTGTCTGTCTTTCCAACCTCACAGCAACTCGGTGGGTTCTGCTTGGCAGGCGGGCTGGGCCACCCAAGAAGTGTGCATCCTGCACCTTGGACGTTGGGACCCCACCAAACCGTGCCGCTTCGTCCAAAGGTAGCTGGTATAACAGCTACCGACGCACGCCCTGTGCAGTCATCCAGGCGCCCTGTTAGGATCCAGATGAGGGGTTGTGATGAAGCACACTCACACTATACTCGCGAGGCTGGAAGAGCGAGGAGCAGGGAGGCTGACGCCGTGAGGCGGACACAGATGACGATGAATCAGGCCGCAATACCTATAATTACAGTCACTCTAGCCGCTCATCGCGTATCTCCTGCATCTCTGGAGATGAGTCCCGCCCGGAACAAAGCTTCCGGTCGCTAGCGCCGGGCGGAACGAGCTCACCTCACCTCATTTCTTTCTTTCTTTCCTCCCCTCCTGGGTCAGCCACCACACCAGTGTCGTCGGGCTTAGTGGCGTGCGCATTCGAAAAGTGCAAAAGCGCTGATCGCAAAAGATGGAGAAGTTGAAAGGGTGTTCGGTAGAAGTTCAGCCAGAATCCGTCCTCCATCTTGAATTCAGGTGAAACGTGTATCCGAATCTGTGTTCAATAAAAAGAAAGATGCTACCAAACAGGAATCCTGCATTCAATTTCCTCGTTTTGGGATCTGGCTTAGTTTTCGAAAAGCTGCGGGTCTTTTCCGTTGTATAGGCCGAGGGGGAGAAGAGCAATGAGGAGGTGAAAACGATGAGATGTGCTAATCGAGTCCCGAGTCCCAGGGTTTCACTTTCGATTTCCCACGAATTGTAACTTTTTGCAAGTCAAAATTGGAAGTGGATCCGCGTTCCCGAAAATGGAATCTGTCGCCACTTCAATTCCGCGAATTGAATCTGGATCCAGGTTGGACGTGTTTTTGGCTTATTTTCGTTCCGGGATTCGCCCATTAATCCGAACTTGCTTATATTTGCGGGGAACGAAGCCGGGTTCGTTGAACCGAACATGCTCTGGAAGATGCATCCAACCTCCCTCCCTC
Source organism: Tilletiaria anomala UBC 951 (assembly GCF_000711695.1). Taxonomy (NCBI): domain Eukaryota; kingdom Fungi; phylum Basidiomycota; class Exobasidiomycetes; order Georgefischeriales; family Tilletiariaceae; genus Tilletiaria; species Tilletiaria anomala. Next base: position 10,843 of record NW_013546834.1, on the reverse strand, counting down.
ATCTTGTTGGAAAGGTGATGTCATGTAGAGAAAGCGAGAACTTGCCCTTCCTGCTCGTGCAATCATGTTTCTATGCTGTGGTGTCCCGGGCAGGTACCCAAGTACATACTCGCGCACACGGGAGGGTCTGCAGAATTGGCGGTCAGTTCTTTTGGATTGGGCTCTTGTGGGGGCGGGGGACCAGCCTTGGCAAAAAGAAAGATGAGGCGAGGGAAAGAAAGAAAGGGCATGCCCACTCACTGTGTCACCATAAAAAACAGTAGAATATTCCGAATGAGTGGCAGAGCGGCGCATTGCTCGCGACCGCTCGATACCGAACGGCCGCTCCGCGCGAGGAGAGCGAGAGTCCATCTCTCGCTCATCCAGGCTCCAGCCGGCCGCACTTTTTCATAAGACTATCGAGAAGGCATTTCCATCATTGCCACACACGCAAGCTACTCGTGCTCAATCGCGTCGTGCTGCTCGATAAGTGTGTGTACATCTTCGGGCTGCGAAACCACCTCCGCGCCTTCGACTCCTGGCTCGTCTCGCTCGTCGCCTCATCGCGTCGAAGGACTGCCAGCGCGCTCGCGCTCGCACTTGCGGCTAGCTGTCCCCGATGCCATCGCTCTTCGGGTCACGCAAATCGCCGCGCTCTTCCCTGCTCGGGTCGAGCGGCAAGTCCTCCCCGTCAGGCTCCAGCACGCCCACGACGCCGACCAAGGTTCCGGCAGGCCAGACGCATGCCGAGAAGGCTGGCACACCGGACACGCCGCCGTCACTGCTTAGCCGCTCTGTCCCTACCATATCCATCTCGACGCCCGACAGCAAGTACAGTAGCAGCATTCAGCAGGTACCAAACCAGCCCAGCATGGTAGCTGTTGCTTCGGATGAGCACGAGTCGTGGGGAAATGGTAGCGGCGAGTCTTCACCAGAGAATGAGAGTCAGCCACCGAGCCTGACGACCGGCTCCACCTCGCCTTCAATCGAGTCGCTGGAGAGCGTTCAGGAAGCGCACAATGCCAAGGCTGCCGCAGCGGTCGCAGCGATGCAGCAAGGCAGATTCGGGGGTCATGAGGCCATGCTCAAGGACAAGAGCCTTGTCGCTGCCGCCGCATCGATGAACATAACCCCTTCGTCTTCTCACGACAGCAGCGCCGATGGAACTGCTCTGCTGCATTCTGAGTTTGGCTTCTGTGCTGACCAGCGCTACCGCTATGTCTCACAGCATCACTCAGGCACGTCCCTGCCACAGCCCCACGAAGAGGAGCCATCTTACGTGATAGTCCTGATGACCTACCTCTCATACCTGGTTCTCATCTGCTTTGGCCACATGCGCGATTTCATCGGCCGCAAGTTCCTCCCTCAGTCGTACATCCACCTGATGGAGTCCAACGGCTACGCACCCCTCAATTCGGACTTCGACTCGTTCTACACTCGACGATTGAAGAAGAGGATGGACGACTGCTTCTCTCGGCCTGTGACGGGCGTCTGCGGTCGAACCGTCTTGCTGCTCGACCGAGTCTCCGCCGACTACCACGATAGCTTCTCCTTCACGGGAAAGCAGACACGCGCGCTCAACGTGAGCGCGTACAACTACCTCGGCTTTGCCCAATCGCACGGGGGCTGCTCGGACGCGGTCAAAGAGTGCTTGCGCATTTACGGCGTCAGCAGCTTCGGCAGCCGCCTTGGCGCTGGCCACTTGGACCTGCAGCAGCAGACTGAGAAACTTGTCGCGCGCTTCGTCGGGCACGAAGATGCTGTCATAGTCAGCATGGGCTTCGCGACGAACTCGACCACCATTCCAGCCATCACCGGCCCGGGTACGCTGATCATCTCGGATGAGTACAACCACTCAAGCATCCGCTTCGGCTCCCGTCTCTCTGGCGCACACATCCGCCAGTACAAGCACAACGACATGCGCAAGCTCGAGGCCCTCCTGCGCGAGTGCATTAGCCAGGGAATGCCCCGCACGCACCGCCCGTGGAAGAAGATCGTGCTCATCGTCGAGGGTCTCTACTCAATGGAGGGTACGCTGGTCAACTTGCCCGAGCTCTTGCGCTTGAAGGAGAAATACAAGGTGTGTTTTCTTCTCTCTCGACAGCATTGCTTTGCAGGCGTACAAGTGTGCAACTCACTGACGCGACCTTTTTTTTTAGTTTTATCTCTACGTAGATGAAGCACATTCGATCGGTGCGATCGGGCCGAACGGGCGTGGCGTGTGTGACTACTTTGGCGTTAACCCACGCTCGGTCAACATTCTGATGGGTACTCTCACCAAGTCGTTCGGCGCTGCAGGCGGCTACATTGCGGGCGACAAGGCGACGATCGACCGCGTGCGTCTGATGAACCACGCAAACGTCTACGGCGAGACTCTCAGCCCACCCGTGCTGACGCAGATCATGGCGAGTATGGCGAGCATCATGGGCGTCGGCCGCAACCCGAGTGAGCACGCGCTGCTGCCGAGCTGGATGCAGCTGCCGCCGCGAATGCTCGACGGGTCCGAAGGCCAGGAGCGTCTGCGGCGGCTCGCGTTCAACGCGCGCTACCTCTCTTCCGGTCTGCGCAAGCTCGGCTTCCTCGTTTGGGGTAGTCGGGACAGCCCGATCGTGCCGCTGCTGATCTACTTGCCGGCGAAGATGAGCATGTTCTCGCGCATGATGCTCGAGCGCACCCGTACTCTATCCCCGACGCAGCGGCGCGCGCACATCATCCAGGAGCACGCGATGACCGACGATGAGAAGAGGCGCATGGACGAGATAAACGACCCTGCGTCGACGGCGAGTAGGAGCGTCCTGTCGCGCCCACCGATCGCAGTTGTCGTCGTCGCGTTCCCCGCGACGCCGATCTTGTCATCGCGTGTGCGCTTCTGCGTCAGCGCCGCACACACCAAAAAGGACATCGATGACGTTCTCCGCGCCTGCGAAGAGGTCGGCACGCTCCTCTCCATGAAGTACGGCTCTGGCGGGCCTGGCGGGCGCTGGGAGATCGACGAGGTGATAGAGCGCTACGATGAGCTCGTTCGGTGAGTGCCTCCTTGCCTCTCCCTTTTCGCGTCCTACAGACCAGGGATCTTATATATCGCTGACGTTAACGCATGTGCGCCTCTACGTTGCAGATGGGACGGCGCTACGCCTCTTTGATGGTTGTTTCTTGCGCTGCGCACGCACCGTACAACTTTTCTTTCTTCTCTTTTGGCATTCGTCGATAGAAATTATCTGTCACTTTTGCAACCTCCGTTCAACCCTGTCCTTGTTTTCCTTGCTGCATCCTTCTGTCCCTGTTCTTCCAAGGCACGCGATCGCTAGCCGCCGGGCCTTTCAGGTACTTGCACTGGCAGCAGCATACCTGCAGCGCATGCCATCAGTGTACCTGGCAACTCCACCTCGCGGCTCTGGGCACGGGTATCAGTGCGTTACTACGGTACCTATGTGCAGACCACGACGCTCATCCACCTCTTATCTATCCTGCAAATCTTGTACAGTGCACATCGAGTCGCTGCTCGCCACGTGTCTGGGAAGTACCAGGCAATCAACCGCACTTGCGATCACTCACATGCACGTTGTTATCCCGCTGTGGCCATGATGGAATCTACGAGATGCACATACAGTACAGTGAGGTGGCTCACAAGGAAGGATGTCGAGATTGAAGTGACAGCAGGCACACGTTGCATCATGCACTGTGTATCATCGATCCGCCCACACTAGGACTTGCCACCTCATCCACTGCCAGTCTGCTGCTCTCTTTAAGAGGTCTATGCCCTTGCCTACCGGCGACCCACTAAACTTTGGTATGTCTGCAGATGTCGGCATATACATACCTACACATTTCAAGGCTTCTGCAGAATTCGGTCAAGGCATACGCCATGCTCGGCAGTCGGAGCGCTGAAGAACGTCCGCTTGGTAGATATGTGTGGTGTGCTCTGCGGAAAGGCTTGTTGGTCTGATTGCACTGTCCACTACGCATCGGCTTTACAGACCTAACTCGGCCTTAAGCCTTACATGGTCGACGACTCAATGCTGTGTAGAGCGCGAGTGCAGAGTAAATCCTGAGCACATCCAACCGAACGAAGAAGAGCCATATCCTTGAAACAATATTATAATATACCACTGGGCTGCCAGTGCCTCGATGAAAAAACTAGCTCGAGCCAGCCGGCCAGCGTGACTGGTAATGCTGGGAGGCTGGCCTTACGGGCTATGGCAGCAAAATATCGTCGGGATGCATTCTTCCTCCGGGAGCACTTTAGCACCAGTACTTTCGCGTGTTCGCCGCTCCCTTTTGTGCCTTTGCCTCTCCAGCTTCATAAGTCCTCACAGAGTAATAGGGCTCACATGGGCTTTTGTACTTTGCAGGGTTATGCGCACATTGTTGTCGCGGGGTCGCGTTGCCCAGGATCGAAGAATACACGGGCAGGAGGTTCTGCAGCCCTGGTCAATTTCTCGCTCGGTGAAGGTGAGAGAGAGAGAGCGAGTTGTGTCTTCCACGGCGTTACCAGCAGCCAGGCTACATAATGGCGGTGTAATCGTCACCCATTCTAGGAAACCCATAGACGTTGGAGAGGTACCGACAAGCACAAGCAGTGATGAAGGCCCCGTTTTCACACCTTCTCTCGACCTGCTCTGCTCATCGCAGTTTGACGAAATAATGCTTTGCACGAAGGTGTGAATGCTCGCGCCCCGCGCGGTTCCCAGCGGGTGCAAGAAATGAAGTCGCTCAGGGCTCAGAAGAGCAAATCAATGCCGAGATAAATGGTTGACACGGCGACACTCGAGAGCTACCGTGTATGAGATATGCACAAACTACGAGAGTCGTGCCCATCAAGGGTTGATGCGTATCACGTCTTGAGCACTGTGTGGCTCACATCGGTATTATCTCGATTGAGATTCAAGTTGGAAAATTCACCTTCCCCCATGAGAGATTCCTCAAGTCTTGACCAAAACTTGAGAGGATCGCAGGGTGCCTCCATCATTGAGGCTTTGCTGCGGTACATCTCTGTTTTGCACGCCTGGACTCTGATCGCTTCATCTTAGCCTTCTGGCGGTATTTTGTCTTGATGCTCACATTTGTGCCCAGCCGCACGCCACATCCCACAGTTTGACTGTGCTCCTGACCCAATCTCAGGAAGAGTTCCCGACCATGTCCACCACCAGTCCCGGATCGCTTTGAGTTTTCGACTTTTGAGCGTGAGCGTTGCGCTCCCGACCTGTCCTGTTAGACCGACAAGCATTGCAAGTGCTGCACATTCCCTCATGCTTTCCGAACGTGCATACGATACATATATATATATAGCTGCAATGAGACTCGCGTGCAGTACCACTGATGAGATCGAGGAGAGCATGCTAAAGTTCATTGATACGGCGGAGATCCGCGAGCAGGCTCGGCCTCAGACTGTTTGCTCCAATTCTCTGTCGTATTCGGACTGTGGCTGCCTCGGGTGACCGCAGTGCAAGAGACCCCAGAAGTTAGCAAAAGGGTCCCTTGCCCGTTCGCCACCTCTTTCCCACTGCGTCTGTCGTCTGGGGGGGGGCTGTGGTCTGCTTTGTTGGTGTGCACGGTCCGTCCGTCTCTTGTGGAGTGCAGCGCTGGGCCTGTGTGGGGACCTCTTGTGCCCAGCCTGCACCCGGGTATTCTCCATATTAGCTGACTTTTTCAGAGAGCCGGCTGACGGGACCAGGCAAGCTGTGCAACAGCACCCACAGAATGTGGTCACCTGGCCCGCACTGACATAGCTGGAGCGCCGTCTGTAAGCCCCCAGGGATATTCTCTGCATATATCTGCGTTTTGAGTTGGATTTGCTCGTCTTTGCCTCATAAGTCCCACTAGCGAGTCGCCTCCTGCAGCATTTCCACTTTTCTGGTCTTTTTCCAATTGTCCTTCTACCTCGTCTCTCCTACCATCCTCATCCTCGCCATCATTTCCATCCCCTCCTCGCAGGAAGCCTGCGAGAGGCGAATCCCCGCTTCTTCCTTGACCCTTATGACGAACTTGGTGAGTACTATCTCTGAGTGGCAGCAGCATTCCGTGCCCGAGGATCCTGCTGTGGGCGGCACGGCGGACGGGGAAAAAACCAGGCGCGGGCGGGCGGGCGGGCGGCGCAGCAGCAGCAAGCGCAATCGCTCGATCCTCGACCGTTGCGCTTAGCATAGCCCGGCCTGCCTACGCGCGCCTATTGCACGCTCAATAGACCGCCAATTTGCTTGTCACCACGTTCACGGCCTTGAGCTTGTAAGCGTGGGTGGGCACCTGGCGACGGTGTGACAGAGGCTTCGATGGCCAACCGCTGCTAGCGGCGCGCGGTGTCTCGTAGCAGACCACAGGTGGATGCGTGGGTGCGTGCTTTGGCGCATCCATACCCCCATACGTAGGCGTGGCGCGCGATCCACTTTTGGTGCTCCATCCTCTTCATCGTCGATGCGATAGTCAGAATGTCAGATCGTTGGGAGTTTGGACCATGGAGATGGAGGACCAGGGTCGCAATTGAGCAAACTTGGCCCGAGCTCGATGCAGAGAGAATGCGGAGGCCGTTGGTCGTAAAATGCCATCGCAGTCACCCGCTCTATCCGATGGCCCAAGCTGTTGTTCCGCGTGCGCCACAGCACAGCACAGTATAGCACCACCTGCCTGCCAAGAGATACGTGCACAGAGGGCCACATCCTTCTGGCAATGGGGCCTCCAAGCGCTACAGCTACAGGCAGGCATCGGGGATCGTTCATCACATCTGTCAATCAATGGGTGGAGAGCATGTGACGGATTGCGGGGTGCTTGCCGTGGCTTGGTCTTGCAGGCCTTGCGCCGCTCCGCATACCAGGCGCAGCCGTCTCCAGTCCTGGACGCCTCCAACAGCTCGGTAACTTCCCGTTTAAGCGCCAGCTGTTGTACTTGGGCTTTGGCCGCCGGGCTATGCTACGCCGAGGACAGGTGATAACGGTCCTGGATGTGCCTGTATCTGCGGTGAGGACGAGGCGTGCAGGCGTGCAGCCAGTCTGTCGCGATACATGCTTGACCTGGCTCTTGCTACTGACAGACGGCGGTTAACTGTCAGCGTGTCAGCGGTGTTCTAGAAGGATGTGAGATGCTTACCACTCCAATCTGGTGGAGCGAAGTAACAGACCTGCTTGGAGACCCAATCCTGCTTATGGTGCTCGAGTCTTATGGCTGATGGCCACGACGATAGCCTTTCATATGGCTGCATTGTTACCTTCCTCTCTACCACCATGATCAAAAGGTCGTAGCTGATACCTTCGTCTTTGTCGCCTCTCGCAGTGACGACCTTCTTGCACAGCACGAACCAGCAACGAATACCATCCAACGAAGCGTTTACGACACGACGGTATCCACGACTGAATCACGACACTGTATCAGCGCGACGACCCTTTCTCACCCTACAAAAGGTCTAACTTCGCCTACGATATATTCACGACACAGCACACCATGGAAGACTCTTACTTTGAGACGTTTTCCTTTCAGCACCCGACGGGCATCTCGCCGCTGTACGAGCTGACGGTGACCAACTGTTCGCCCGGACTGAGCGCAGCGACACCGAATACGACCGACCCAATCACGGGACAGCCGATCTCAAGTTACAGCTCTATGGGTGACGCAGCGCATGCTTTTGCCGCAGAACTGGACCGTCGGCACCAAGACGTCTTTGGCCACGGCGGTCGTTCGCATACTGGCGCCGGTGCCGCTGACGGTGCACATACACCCGAAGCGATGCTCATGCCGCTCCGGAAGCGAGCCCTGCAACGGCTCTCGTTCGCATCCTCTATCGCGTCCTCTGCACCATCCACAACTACATCTGAAGTCGACGGGTCCGAGGACCTCGACCGTGAACACTACTCTGGCGCACAACACTACCAGCGTTATAGCAACAGCAATGTCTCTGTGTCCGACTCCACTTCGACCATTGCCACCATGCCCGAACTCGTCTCTGGAAAGAGCCGCGATGAAGTATTTGACCTGTCTGACTTTATCGCCGACTCCGAAGCTGTAGAGTTTGCAAACGAGCTCGACCGTGCCGTGGACTCGGCGCAAGCGTTGACGCTAAGGGCAGCTTCGTACACTACACCGCAGCGTCCGTCGCTCTTCCGTCGCACCACCGGAGAACAGTCGTCCTCAGTCTTTGGCACGCAGAGCAGCTTGTCATCCCATCTTTCCATCTCGACGGGCAGCTCACCCGAGAGCTCACCCGGTTCGCCATGTACCCCTGCCTCTGTCTTTGACTTCGATCAGCAGCAGGAGCAAAAGCAGCAAAAGCCTTCAATGTGTCTTGCAGGCCATATCGGCAACAGCACGGTGGTCCTTTCACGGGAGGTGAACGATGCCACGCTCAGGGCTCGGAGAAACGTGCCAGTGAATAATGCGAACCGGCAGAGCATTCTCGGCGACCCGGAGAGCCTGTTCAGTCAGCACTTGACCAACCTGCACGTAGACGTGCATGGCGAGATGGCAGCAGAGAAGGGCCGCGCAGGCCTTGGTTTGTTTGGAATCGGTCAAGGGCAAGTGCATGCAAGCAACCAGAACCTGTCGCGCTCCGGCTCTCTGTCAGTCTATGACACGCTCTCCTGCAACCCTGCCGATATTGCACCGGTCAGTGCGAGTCCAGCGGGCGACCACTCACCTGCGCTCGTCGACATGCAGCAGGCGAGCAGTAGTAGTAGGAGCAACAGCAGCGGCAGTGGCAGGTCCTCACCCTCCGTGCACAACATTCCACTTCCTTCGCCGACATTCCCGCACGCACAAAACACGCAGCTGCTGTATCTCAACATGCCGTCCGCCATCGTTCGCAGCCCGGTCAGCCTGTACGCGACCGAGGGCATCTACCGCAGTGGATCACCAGCGTCGGCGAGCGTGTCGGTGCTGTCAAGCTCGCTGCCGAACCCCAACTATGCTCCGCCGTCGCCTTCTCCGCTCAGCCACGGATTCCACGCGCCGCAGCGACCAGGCTCGAGCCTGGGACCAATGAGGCGAGCGTCGAACATCTCTGCGCACAGCGCCTCGCCGTACTCGCGCACGATCGAGCTTGTAGCCTCGGGCAGTCCGCTGCCAATGCAGCGGCACTTCACCGACAGCCCTAGCCTCGTCCTCACATCTTCCCTCGCACCGCCGACGTCCCCTGCGCTCAGCGCGCACTCGGGTATCAGCGGCACGAGCGCGTCTAGCGTCTCGTCCTCAGGCCTATCGCAATTCACCGATCCTGTGACGGGTATTATCACGAAGCGCTCGCGCGGCCGGCGCGTACCGAACAATCCGGACGAGATGAACAACCTCGGAAAAAGCGGCAAGGTGTACACGTGCAAGGTACCCGGCTGTGGCAAATGCTTCAAGCGCAGTGAGCACCTCAAGCGACATGTCCGCAGTATCCATACGGACGATAAGCGTGAGTAAATCAACATCTTCTGTGGCGTAAGGAGGTAGCAATTGGAATGCTGACATGATCTCCTTCTGCATACAGCCTACACCTGCCCATTCCCCGGCTGTGGCAAGAACTTTTCCCGACATGACAACCTCAACCAGCACGCGCGCGTGCACAACCTGGACAACATACCCGTCAGCGCGACGCTTCTTCCCCATTCGTCTCTGAGCCGCAGCGGGTCTGTATCATCATCAGCCGCCAGCAGCAGCGGATGCGCACTTGTAGGCTCTCGACGAGGGTCAATGGTGGGCTACCAGAGCAGCAACGGTGGCGTCGATGGCAACGTGTTTGCCGCCAGCCCCGAGCTGTCAACAGGGGTCGATGACGACATTGAGGCGCTTAGGCTATGATATAAGCCGACATTTCCACACTTGGACCCTTGGCCCGGTTCCCGGTTCCCGGTCTACGGTTCTCCTCTGCTTCGTCTCTCCACTTGCGTTGCTCCCCGCCATCAACTTTTGCCTTTCCTCCCCCGCTTCTCTCGGTCCACGGCTCTCGCTTTGCGGAGGGTCGCGGATGCTTTTTCGCTTGCCCTTGTATCCCACTGTTTCAACTTCTGTTGTCCGTTTTTGTACTATCACTTGACATATACCTGTGCTGACTCAGTCGTCTTGATCCGTACGTTCTCTTTTTCCTACCATTATGCATGATGGACACGTCAACTGCCGGATCCACACATAGTTGCACCACCACAGGCAGAGTTTGTGCAAGCTCCGCCGTCCAGTCAGCCTCAAAGTGAGAACTCCACATGCCAGCGGTGTATCAGCCGCACCAGCGCTGCGATTACCTCAATTCCACAAAAGTCCACGCACGACCGGCTTAAAAGGCATTTCCCGCCAAGGATGGTGGGTGGTCCAACAGACGATTTGTCCACCAGGATGTGTGATGTAGCATTTTAGTTGCTTTTAGGCTAGTGCAGGAGGAGAGCAGGGTTCTTGGCGTGTTTCGAAGCGTAGCAACTGAGCGTGCTCGATCAAAAATCATGCTGCAAGTACGTCCGATATAAAGCCGCCCAAACCGCCCTGTCTCCCTTTTCGCCAGAGCGATACCAACTACGCAGTACCCACTAAACACCAACGAGAACGAGTTCTCCAAAGTATGAGCAGTTCCGGCGGTTGGTGATAGGCCTCGCATTAGCAGGGCGGCATACACAACCGTCCTGTGGACTTTGAGCTTTAAAAGGTGGACGGTTATTATTGAATCAGGCAGGAATAGAGAGGAATCACAGGCGAGGCTAAGCGGTTTGAGGAAGCAAGCACGACAGGGGAGGGAGCGAATGTAGCGGATACAGTCTCAAGAGTAAATACAAAGGCAGTAATGGGATAAGTAAGTCATGTTCTTGGCCAATTCAAGAATGTCGGGATGGCGCAATTGGGAGCGCGTGAGATTGAAGTGATTCAATGCAAAACCAGCTTGTCTGTGTTTCCTCAAGGTCCCCGGTTCGATCCC
>NW_013546835.1:0-16325 GCF_000711695.1 Tilletiaria anomala UBC 951 | reverse complement strand
CCCCCCATCACAGAGCCACCTCCACAATGGAACGCCCACGGGCACACTATCGACCGTCGCCGGTCTCGAGACGTATGTTGCCTCGGGCGGCAGCGGGTCTGATGCCGAAGTCAAGGCCGTCATCCTCTTCGTGGCCGACGTATTCGGCATCTCCCTCAACAACAACAAGATCCTCTGCGACAAGTATGCCTCGGAGCTCTCCTCCTCCGGCAGCAGCGTGAAGGTGTACCTGCCCGACTTCCTCGGCGGCGAAGACCTTATCAGGTACTGCCCGACACCGGAAGCCATGGAGAAGCTCAACATCAGCGAGTATGTCGCCTCGCACCACCCGCGCGAGGCGGGGTGGGAGAAGGTCGACAAGGTGCTTGCCGAGCTGCGCAGCAAGCACCCCAATGCCAAGTTCGGCGCCGTCGGTTACTGCTGGGGTGCGCCATCTTGCCTTCACGCGGGCAGCAGCAAGACGCAGCAGCCCGTCGACGCCATCGCTTTCGCACACGGCAGTCTCGTTCAGGCGGAAGACTTTGAGACCGTTATCAAGCCCGGACTGTACATCACACCCGAGCACGACCACCAATGGACCGAGGAGCTATATGCGAAAACCAAGGAGACGACCAACAGGCTGGCAAAGGAGAAGCACGTCTTTTCGAAATGGGTTTACTACCCTCACGTCAAGCACGGCTTTGCAATCCGCGGCGACGAGGAGGACGCATACTCCGCGAGATGCATGGCGGACGCAGCTCAGGAAATTGTCGCCCACTTTAAGCTCGAGCTCTTGTGACTAGGCCAACGACGCGAAAGCTCGAGCACGAGTCATGCACCTGCGTCTTGCTTTGCCGGCAAGGATGATAAACGACCTAGTGGGGCAAAGACAAAAACAGTTACCTGTAAAGATGTAGCCTCGATTGTGGATATATCTGATTGAAGGAGACAGCTAGAATTCGAATCTGCAGTGCCTGTACACTGCTTGGTGTAGAGCTAGCACAGCACTAACTTTCTCTCCACAGGGCCCTTCCCCTGGCCCTGCGTCCCGCTCCTGAGCACATGGTCACGCTCCTCGCCCGCTCCCCGCGGGAGCGCGTACACCCAGCCGCGCTCGTTGACCAGCTGGAAGAAATCGCGAAAGATCGGCATGGCGCCGAGCGTGTTCTGGCTGCCAATGATGAGCAGCTTCTTCTGCGCACGCGTGAATGCGACGTTGATGCGGCGCCAGTCGCCCAGCAGCCGCCCGACGGACGACTCGGCGTTCGAGCGCACGAGTGAGACGAGCCCTACCGCTTTGTCGCGCCCCTGTGCTCGGTCCGCCGTGAGGATCTCAACGTCTACTGCGGCTGCGGTCAGCTGAGCCTGCGCAAGGCGCAGCAGCGCCTGCGCGAGTAGCTTGATCTGCTGGCGGTACGGCGTGATTATCACAATGTCCTTCGCCTTCACGCCCGACAAAAGCAAGCCTTCGACGATGCTCGCGAGGATCGAAGCTTCGCTTACGTTTTGGACTAAGTCGCCCTGTCGCGATTCGCGCGCACTGGCACCGAGAAGGTCCGTGTCCAGGAAGCAGGCCTTCCGTTGCGGATCCAGCGCGCTTGCTAGCCAGCACGATGCTCCGCCTGGGCATTCGGACGAACCCACCGACGCCTCGGTTTCGGATGAGCTGCTGGCTGCATTGCCACCAAGCGGGTGGCCCTGACCAGCACCATGCAGCAGAGCCATGGCGCGTCCAAAAGTAGGCAGCTCTAGCACCTGATTCGCGACCTCTTCGCTGCCGCATCGAAGCCGCCCTGAGTAAATCAGTTTGTTGCTCAGCGCCATGATGTCTGCGTTCATGCGGTACTGCGCTGTCAAGCTAGCCACGGCGCTCGGATGCGCGTCGCTGAGCCGCTTGAAAAGGCTGACTTCCAGACCACCGTCACGAGCGGCAGGATTGCGCACGAGAGGAGGGAGTTGGAAGTGGTCACCGACGAGGATGAACTTATCTGCAAACCTCAACGGTCCCAAGCAAGTCGGCAGCGTGACCTGCGATGCTTCATCGACGACGCAGTAGTCGAAGCGACGGCGGCTGAAGATGACATGCCCGAGGGAGAGACACGTGGTACCAACGACATTTGCACCCATAAGCGATGTCTCCAACATGGCGACTGTGCCGACTGCACCAATTGCATCAGATGTATACGGCTGCAGGTCCGGATGTGTCTTGCTCGCATTCCCTAGTCGCAGCAGCCGAGTCTCTGGCGCTTCCAGCAATTTTCGCATGATCGTGTCAACAGCGCTGTGCGTGTAACTCGTAAGTAAGATCGTCTTGCCGCGTTTCACGAGCATCTTGATCAGTTCCGCAATTGTAGTCGTCTTTCCAGAGCCCGGCATGCCCAAGATGAGAGCGTAGTCCTCCGCAGCAAGCACTTTGCCTACAGCAGCGCGCTGATCGGTGTTGAGTGACTCCGGCAAATCGTTTGGAAGGTCATCGGCGCCAAAGACTGGAGCAGACAAATCCACGATCACCTGTCGGCGCCGCTCGTCTGCGTCCGTTCCAGAGAAGAGTAGCTTGGCAATGTTCATGCGGATCTTGCCCACTCCTGCAAACAACTCGTCACGGTCAATCCGGAAGCGCACGCTTGCACCATCCCCTAATCCTTCTTCTACAGCTCTTTGCAGCGCCGCGTCGAGCGAATGGTCCATACCGACGGTGACAGTGTCCGGTGTCAGGGTTGTGATGAAACCCTGAGCGAGGGACAATAGAGAAGGCTCGATTGAGATCGTAACCGGATCATTTGAGTTGAGATGCCCGCTCATCAAGGGCGAGCTTGCGCGCGACGACGAAGCTTTGCCAAAGACGTACGAATATTTGTTGACACCTTTGATGTTCGCGGTGACTTTGCCAATTGACTCTGGAAGTAGACGCATGTTCGCAAAGCATTTGCCAGCCTCTTCTCGGGCGCCCGCGGTCATCGTCCATAACTCTCGACGATGCTTGACCAGATCGCCTTCTTCGAGTGTGACCAGCTTGTCCCATGTCCTGAAGAAGCTGTAGTCCGACTCCTTGAGATGGCCTGTCTTTTTCTCGAGTAGCTCCTCGATCTCTGGCTCTTCGGGAGGGGGCAGGGCATGTGCTCGACGGTAGAGAGTGCAACCATCGGCAGCGAAACATCTTGCACATCTGCGCACCTCATCGATCGGCGAAGGAAGCAATTCAGCTTGGTGAGGGGCGGTGATAGGATGTGTCGGATCGGACTGGCCTACTTTGGATGAACGAGAGAGGTAGTTGGCAATCTCGTTGCGGGACCTGAGCAGGCTGCGGATCTCGTGCAGTGCACGACGTACTCGGTGCAAGGTGCTCGTTTTAGAGTAATACAGAAGTCCTGCGTCAATATTCGTACCTGCATGCGTGAAAAATGAGTCAGTCTCTGATTTGGTAGTAGTGACTGTGACCAAAACACTCACCATACCGATCGCTCATGAGTAAAGTGTATAGCATAGTCTGCGCCCGGTGCTCAAGTGCTTGCACCGCCTTTCCGGTCTTGATCTCGAGAGGCACCACCATCAAAGTCTTCCCGATGGGCATCTTGGCTGACGACGTTGCACACCCGCTGTGACTGTTGCTTCGATAAGCAGGGTTGAGCTGCTGCTGTCGCCCTCTGACGAAAAACCCATTGGCAGACACCGACCTGAGCGGCTTGTCCAAATCCGGCTCGTAAATTTCGACCTCAGCGCTAACGTCGACCTTACCCTTAAGGCCGTACATTGGGCTCCAAATGTCTTCTTCAACGTCCAGGACTCGATGTATCCGAAGCGTCACGTTCCCTGCAGATCGAGAGTCAACCAGCGTAGCCTCCGGCTGCGGGGCTCCAATATCGCCTTTCAATTTCACAGACCCAAACAACCTGACTACAAGTCACTCACATTGATATTTTCGGTAAAAGGTGCAACCGGATATGATTTCCGTGTCGACAAGTACGTCTGGCCGAACGCAGCGAATGGTTTGACGGAGTTGATAAGGTCGACGTACGCATCCGACGTATTGATGTCAAGCGCAAAGAGGTTTTCGAGATTGACCTTGACTTGCTCTTTGACTCTCTCTTTGACGAAAGTGGCTGAGAAGTCACCCAGGTACGGCCACGTCTCTGGCCATCCGACGAGTGGGTGTGCCATCATTTCTTCCCATTCCGCTGACGTTGCGCTCGTTGCTGACGTGCGCGAGGGAAGGGTTGATAGCTTTCCTTCTTGACGCATTTCGTCTTCTCCTGTGAGACATGCTTGCAAGACCTCGTGCAGCATGTTTCCAAAAAGCATGCCCCTCGACAATTCTCCCGTCGCACGTAACTTATCCTGAATCACCGAGCGGCGCGAGCAGCTTGCGCCATCTGCGACCTTTGTGACCGGAACAAGCAAGTCGGGATGGTGGATGAGTAGGTTGTGAATGTCGGTAGGTGATGATGAGATTATCATGGTCAGAATCGTGCGCGATTGTGCGCTGCTCTGAGCAGCTCCGGGTGTTTTGTTGCTTGCGACTGCCGATATTTGAGAGGTAGATGGTAGATCTTGAGAGCCGAACCCGTCCCAGAGATCATCATCTTCCATGTCAGCTGGGTCACTTGTTTGATGTTCCAACTCGACGTTCAAATGCGTAGGTCTTGTGACCGTAGGTGCTGCCGCCGTGCCAGTGCCGTCCATTGAAAGAAGGTCTCCGTAGATAGACTGTGTTGTCTCTGTCCATGAGCCAATGAGATTTATGATATCTCCTTCTCTGATGTCCGTCTCGGACCACTCATCGCGCAAGTGCACAACCCTCGTTTCACCTGGCGGAGTTAGAGACGAGCTCGAGGAAGAATGCGACAGTCCAGGTGGCAAAGATGATAAACGCACAGGGCTGTCATCTGGCGAGCACTTAATGACTAGCAGCCGTTCTTTGCCGCTGTGGCCAAGCGCGCCGTCAATTGCATCCATTTTATCGAAGGCGTGCTTTACGGTGGCTCGTAGGTACGCTCGGGCTTTCAAACGGGACTCTTGGCGGTGGGCCACGGCCTAGAAGAAAGCAAGATACGTCAGCGTGTGCGTCAGAACTGCCCGCAAAGATGGCACAGCAGTAAAAAAAATACCTCTTGAGACATGTCTAAAAGTGGCCATCCATGGTATGCCTTAACTTCTCCCTTGCCTGCAGGACTCATTTTCGCTTCCCAGACTTTTCGAGGTGGCTGATTCGCAGTTGTAGCTTCTTCCACGCTTGTCGCTTGATTGCCTTCTACGTGAGAGGCTGAACGCCGCGAATAAATTTCTTCGGGTTTTCTGCAATACGAGGGACTAGTCTGGCTGCGACCTCCTGTGCCTAGCGACAGCGTTGGCTTTGACATGAAAGAAGTCATAGGGCGGTGCGCGCCTTTCGGAGTCGTGTTTGCGGTGCTGCTTTCAGCGCGTGCGATTTTTCCGGCCTGCACTGGCGCATGTACATACTGCGACGGTCTCTGCTCCGGAGATCGTTTGCGTTCTGGCGCGCTGTCGAGAAATGCATCATCATTTAGGCCATCCAGCAATTGCTTAACATCACCCTCTGCTTTGCGCTTGCGCGCTGCCACCTGCGCGTGCTGGGACAGCTTAGCGTGGTGCACCGGCCCCTTGTCACCTGATGGCAGAGCGCTATAATTCGGGTAGGTATTGCGGGACTTCGTCAGAGGGAAAGAGCTGTGCTTCGGCAGTGCATTCGCCTTCTGACTCGGACGAAGTGGCGGTGTCGATTGGGATGAGGCGAGGGTATTATCGTCGATACCTTCCAGCAACTCCTTCATGAACGTGTCTTCGTCACCCGCTAAAGCCTTCATGGTTGCGAGGCACAATGAGTGATGCTGCCGGCACGGCGTCATGCAAGGAATCATACCCACGGCGACCTGACGTTGACACGGACAGGAGAGCTGTGGTGAATGGTATAGGCTATGTACGAGGCGTACTTTGGCCGTAGTTAAACGCGTCGCGCTCATTCGCGTCGCATTCGGCTCGAATTCCGGGGAGTCCGACCAGAGCCGAAGGGGACTCCCCGGGGTTTGGCCTGCAACTTCGCTTGCGGGGGCTTGCTTCGTGCGCAAGATGCGAAACGCTCTCACCACTCTTCATGACGCCTCGATGTGTTAAGGTTTTTGCGTTCGCGGCGGCGAAGCGTATGTCAATATTGCGAGGTCGAAAGCCTCAGCAAGTGTAACGAAGGGTTCTGTGCACTGTGAGCCTCATTGCCGAACTCCGCCATGTCGAAAGCACCGACGCTCTCGCTGCGGTCTACGCGGCTCGCCCTCATTCAGCTCGGCCAGAATTCGCTCACCAAGTCTCTGAACCTGCTTCGAGCGCGAGAAGCCGTCCTGCGCGCCGCCAAGGAGGACGGTGGCGCAGATATGGTCGTCCTTCCCGAATGCTTTAACTCTCCCTATGGCGTCAACCACTTCCCGACGTATGCCGAGAGCCTCGGTGGCCTGTGGGAGAAGATCAAGAAGCGGCTACCGCCTGCGCTTACTAGGGTGCCGCCTGGCCAGGAGGAGGCAAGGTGGACGATTGACGGAGTGGAAAGCAGCAAGCAGGACGGAAAGGCTGGAGCAGGAGGCCCGATTGACGTCAGCCAGATTGCAACACAGAGCGAGAGCGTTAAGATGCTCAGCGAGGTCGCAAAAGAGGCGTCCGTCGTCCTTGTTGGCGGTTCGATTCCAGAGCGTGACGATGTCAGTGGCAAGCTGTACAACACGAGCATGGTATTCGATCAAGAAGGTACGTCTGGCTGTCTGGCTTCAAGGGCCTGGCCTTTCCTCAGCCTCGGCTGACAAGGCTTGTCACTGGTGTGCCCGCTCTTCAGGACGGCTCATCTCCATGTTCCGCAAGATTCACCTCTTTGATATCAACATCCCTGGGAAGATGGTTTTCAAAGAGTCGGAAACGCTGACCGCAGGCGACCGGGTGACAGTGTTCGACTGTGCATTCGGGCGCTTCGGCCTTGCGATCTGTTATGATATGCGCTTCCCGGAGCTAGCTCAGATCGCTGCCCGCCTCGGGGCAGGCGCCATGCTCTACCCAGGCGCATTCAACACTACCACGGGTCCGCGACACTGGGAGCTGCTGCAGCGCGCACGCGCGACTGACAATCAGATCTACGTCGCGACGTGCTCGCCTGCCCGGCCGAGCGAGAAGAGCACGACAAGCAAGGACGGGCTGCACAAAATCGTCGGGAGCGACGACGGCGCGTATCCGACGTACGGACATAGCACCATCGTCGACCCATGGGCCCAGGTGGTCGCGACGACAGATGAGAAGGAAGGAATTGTCAAGTGGACGCTGGATCCAAAAGTGGTAGACGAGGCCAGGTCGGGTATCCCGATCATGACGCAACGCCAATTCCATGTGTATCCCAACGTTCTGCAAGGGTGAAAACAGGTAATACTCTACACCTACTTCGACATCTGCTTATTCGTTGCTCTACTTTGAAAGGCGATCAACCCGAATGATTGGTGGGCATGTTGGTGCTCCAAGCCTCTTTCTGTTTACACGGACCATAGGGCCATAAGCACTCGTCTAACCCAACAATAGGCCAGGTGATGCGCCCCCTCTCCCCCCACCTTGTCCCCCCCCCCACCTTCTGTAGAGTGGCAGTTTTGATCCGGTGCAAAATGGGATTGGGCGGTCGTCACATTGTAGGGTTGCGCGCATCAACAGCTCACGCAGCGCCTGTGTCTTCCACTCGCTTATCAGCTGTCCAGTGACTGTGGCACACTGCGTGGAGTAATGCAGAGCGAGAGAGAGCGCGAGGGTATGGGTGGGTGGTGTGTCGTAGTTATTCATCTCCATTTTTAATGCGCTTATGTGACTATCCCAATGCGAGCCACGGCAAGCCGTGCCATGTTGATCGTCGATCGTTGATATAGCTGCAGCAGTTGCCACAGTGCAGCTTGCCGAGACGTTGCCCCCGAGAGGCGAGAGGCAACCTCATCGCTGGACAACGCATTGCATTCAACAAGATGGCTTCGCGCTACGCACCGCCGCAGCCCTCACGCCAGCCCAACGTGCCCACTCCACCGGTGCGCTTTGGGGCGGACGAGGCACGGACACCCGCTAACTCGGATATGCCTCGCGGCGTGGTACGCTCCTCCGCCAAAGAGATCAGCTCTGCCGGCGGCGGCAGCAGCAGCAGAAAGAAGGAACGAGGTGGTGCGACCAAGCGCAAGGCCTCTGTCAAAGGCACCCTCTTCGCCTTCCTTTTTCGGGTCGCGTTCTTCTACACACTCATCGCGGCGGTGTGGAACTGCTCCTCGCGCCCCTTCGCATTCGATTACGCTACGAACGATCACCGTGTCGTCTGTCGTACCCTAGCGCAGACCAAGCTGCAGCTGCAGCCGCTCGTTCTTCCGTACGTGCACAAGCTGGAGGCCAAAGCCGAGCCGTATGTCCGCATCGTTCGGCCATATGTCAAGACGGCGTACAAGCATGCCAAGCCGGTCGCTCTGTACGCTCAGTGGACTGGTACACATTTGTACAAGAAGCACGTGCTGCCAATGCAGAAGCAGGCATTGCGAAGGACAAGGGGGTTTGCTGATCCGCACATCAGCAAGGTGCAGAAACAGTACGAGACGCATGTCCAGCCCCGGATTTTCAGTGAGTCCACGACCCGCTCAGACAGCTCAGATGTGCTAACCACACATACGACTGTCTCTGCCACCGACAAAGCGGCACAACGCACAATCCAACCATACCATGACATCTAGTGAATACATGCTCGGATTCATTGCACCTTCGATGTCACACCCCGGACTGACGATGCTTTCCGTGACGTAGCTGGCGCGACGTTCACCCGCACGTGCAGACTTCCTATGATCTGGTCGTCCGGTCTGTGGCTGTCTCATCGACTTTTTACCTCGAACAAGTTTACCCGCAGATTATCACACTGTCCAAACATAGTTACCGCTTCTACGTCGACCATGCTTCTCCGGCAATCTACCGCTTCTATGCCGCATTAATCCGGCCGCAGGTGGACAAGCTTCTGGCAAAATTATGGAACGCCAGGGTCAGACAGATGACCGATGAGGTCATCGACGCGACGCGCTTGCAGGCTGACGCAGTGGGCACTGGCCAGTCTTACGAGAGCGAAAAGGTCAAGAAGGTTGAGGGCGCCGTCAAGAAAGCCAAGCAAGCCCGGGACGACCATAGCGTCCTTGGCCGGCTGTCCAAGACCTCCGAAGCAGTGCATGGCAAAGAGCAGTCGGACGACACGGCCGTGGCCGCCGAGCGTGCGGTAAGGGTCGAAGCTGAATCGGCTGTGCTGACCGAGAAGCTGGAGTTATGGGAGACGGGACTTGGCGAGCTCATCCGCAAGGAGTTCAAACTGTGGACTGAGCGCGTCGCCCAAGCCCGGAACCATCAGGTAGCAGAGCTGCCGCAGCAATTTGCAGCTCTCGTCGATGCATTCGTCGACGAGGAAGCGGGTGTCGCGCTTGTGCGCCTCGAACGCGGCTTCAAGCGTCTCGCGCTCGAGCGTGACGCACGTCCTCTGGACGAGCGTCTCGCAGCGGCGCAACAGCTCATCGCCAAGGAGGAGTCCAAGCTGTTCTCCGACTCAGCCA
Source organism: Tilletiaria anomala UBC 951 (assembly GCF_000711695.1). Taxonomy (NCBI): domain Eukaryota; kingdom Fungi; phylum Basidiomycota; class Exobasidiomycetes; order Georgefischeriales; family Tilletiariaceae; genus Tilletiaria; species Tilletiaria anomala. The sequence continues at coordinate 6,756 of NW_013546835.1, read as the reverse complement.
AACTGCGCTCAGGGCTGGCGGCGCTCAAGGGCAAGCTCGTGAACACTGAGGTCTCAGCGGCGCACGCGAGCGCCGATGAGATCGATCGCTACGTCGATGCGGCCATCAAGAGCTTCGAATCGACGATGGGCAAGACCGAATACCACGAGAACGTAGACGATTGGGAAGGATGGGACGCGGGCCTCAAAGTCCGGGCCAACATGTATCGTGAGGAGCTGCTCGGCGTGCAGAAAGGCGAGAGGCCCGTCAAGTCTGGACTCGGAATAAACCTCAAGAAGGAGCCCGATGTTAGTCGTCCATTGGCCCGAAACTTTACTTTCTCCGATTCACTCCTTGGATTCTGACGCTGCTGCACTTACTCACAGGTCCCCACAATCATCAACGAACTTGTCAGGCGATCCAGGCGCCTGTACGACGATGCTGCGCGCGAGATCCGCAACTACACGAACGCAGCGCTGTCGGAGCTTAAAGGCGAGGGTCATCGGTTACCCGTCGCCGACGTGACGGACAACATCGCCGATGTAGCGTCCAGATTTAGCGTCGATGTGCTCGTATCGCTGACTGATACCGTCTCGTCCGCACGCAAGAAGCTTGGCCTTATCGACGAAATGGAGCTGGTTGCCCGCAAGGCCTTTTCGAACGCTGCAAGCTCTGCTGAAGCAAAGACAGCCAGTATCAGAAGCAACGCAGGCTCCGTCGCGGCAGCTGTCTCTTCTACCGTCGGCGATGCGCTCGACAAGGCTGAAGATGCCGTCGAGGATGTATACCACGCCGCGACCACTTCGGTTTCGGAGAACAGTCGCGCTGTGAGCTCACCGCTCGCGGACGCTACGGAGTCGACGAAGGACGCTTTCAATGCCGCTACGACTTCGGTGAAGCAGCCGGCAAATGCGGTCTGGAGCATGGCTGCTCACGCCGCGCCCTCGGCAGAGGGCGTATTCAACGCTGCTACCACATCTGTCAACCAGCCCGTTGATGCTGTTCAGAACATGGCAGCGGGTATCTTTGCGTCAGTGGAAAATACGTTCAATGCTGCAACAACGTCCGTCAAGCAGCCAGAGAATGCAGTCCGCAGCACGGCAGCCGACGTGGCCTCTTCAGCGGAAAGCGCATTCAACGCTGCGACCACGTCCGCCTCAAAATATGCGGACGCAGCTGCAACTGCCGCAGCTGATGCTTCTGTCTCTGTCACCGGCGCTTTCAACGCGGCAACAACATCAGTGAAGCAAAGCGCCAGCATTGTTGACGACCCGTTAGACACCATCTCATTCGGAGTCGAAAAAGTGACAGCGACGGACTCGCGTACGTTTGTAGCGGCAACTGAAGCTGTCGACTCCCTCGGTTCGTCCATCTATGAAGAAGTCATATCGATCGTAGACTCTGCGCCCGAGGCTGCCGCCTCCGGTTCGTCATCACTGACCGATGCAGCAAAAGACTCAGCCTCTTCGCTGGAATACAATGCGAGTGAGTCGCTGCACAGCGCAACACGATCCGTCGTCAGCGCGGCCGGAGGGACACCGGGCCCTGAAGGCTTTGTGGAGCACGCATCTTCCGTCTTGGCAGACACCACAAAGGCCGCGCGTCACATCATCGACGAATTGTAATTAGAAAAGACCAGCCTTTGGCTAAGCGATATTAATTACTCCCAGAAACCCCCAAATGAGCTTACTTTGAACACTCCCGGCGTAAATGGCGCTCATAAGATTTTCTCCTTAAGCTCGATCTCTTCTGGCGCGGCTTCTGATGGAGTGGGCCGAGAAAGGCTGGCGGGTACAGGTTCTTCCTTGAGCATACTCGGCTGTAGTAGGGGCTGCGAAAAGTGCGCGCGGAGCTGCTCGTCCGCGAGACGATGCACCTCTCGAAGGATAGCCGTGACGACCGCCTGCAACGGGCCCTGCAGGTTGAGACGCCAGACGACGTACGCTGCGCCAGCGCAGAGGAGCAGGAAGGTGAAGTACATCGGCGACCGGATGACGGCGATGATCTCGTTCCAGCCCAGCAGGAGCATGACGCCGTAGATCCAGTACGGCACCTGCGCGATACTCGAGACAGTGCTGCGCTTCGCCTCGACGTAATACGCGTCGGCTTCCTTGCGGAAGCGCGTACCGATATCGGCTTTGCGCGTCTCGGAGAAGACAACGAGCGAGGCGCCAAAGTTGAACTCATCTTCCTCGCCGCGTGCTACAGCCGCTGCCTGCTCCGGGTCGTCAGCGGAAGATGGGATGCTCGGCAGGAGCGACTCGTCCTTTGGCTCGATCCGTGCGTAGATCGGTATGAGCTCGAGAGTCTGAGAAGACAAGAAAGGCGTCAGCAAACCGATCGGATCAAGTCGTTTCTATCTCGAGGCTCACCTCATCCCGAGCCTTGCGAAAGATCCCATCAATATCATCCTCAGGCTTCCAGATCCTCGGGGTGCCGTATTCATCGTAGCGGAATCCATCCTCGAAAATGTTGCGCAAGCGGGCCGCGAGGATAGAATCGGCGGTTATCTCGTCGACTTTGGCGCGTAGACTCTGCCATGCCTTCTGCCGCAGGGAGCGGAGAGCGATGCTGTTCTCCTCCTCGGTGCAATTGAAGCCTGTGAGATCGGGGTGAGGATGAGCGAGCGAGGGTGGTCAACAAACACAATCGGAAAGCTAAATGGAAGCGACAGTTTCTGCTCGGTGCCACCACGACGCACTCTTCGCTTTTTGCATGTACGCCGCCTCGGCCTGCTGCAGCGCATGGCGGAACCCCTCTAGTACATGATCCCACATCTCGGGTCCGGGCTTGCCCAGAGCAATCTCAGTTGGCTCCGCGACAGCGCGCTTGATGCTCCGCTCGATGAGGACGATCATCTTCTTCGTCTCCTCCACCCTGCACTGGTCCGCGATCTGCTGGATGTCCTCGCGCAGCTGCGCCTCCTCCTCCGCTGTGTTCCAGTCGGTCCCGTCGAGCATAAGCAGCGCTGCGGCGGCCGCGAACGCCGTCTCGGCCTTGGCGCGCTCAACGCGCACTACTTCGCCAAAGTCGTGCCCGTCTCCACGCAGATTCTCGAGTAGAGTACGTTTGAAGTGCGCCAGGACACGCTTGTGCAGATTCTTCAGCTGGCCAAGCACAAATGGCGACAGCGCACTGTGCAACTTGTCGAGCAGCTCCTGGCGTTTGCGCTTGTACACTTCAGAGTGGTAGCGCGACGCGTCCTTGTCGAACACCGCCAGAGCTGTCTGGCAGTGCGCGGCCATGTCGCCGCCGAGGGTCTCCAGCACTTCGCCCGCCTCGATGGGCCGGCGGAAGGCACGGATGTCGGAGGTGAACTGGGCGAATGCTACGTTAGCGATCTCATCGCACCGGAATTGCGCAAGCAGCTCCTGCTGCGTCGGCAAGTCGAGGTCTTTGTTCGAGACGACTTGCTCCCAGATGTTTGCGAGGTAGTGCGGCAGCCCATCAGCAGGGATGCGCTTGTGGTATTGCGTCTTGAAGATAAAGCCCGGGTGTTTCGAGTCAGTGAAGCGTTGTCGCAGAGCGAGCACCTGGTCGTCGAACTCTTTCGGCTGCAGGAGCTTGTGCGGGAGCGTCGTGAAGGAAAAATCAAAAAATTCTGTGATGTTCGACGATTCCATCCCCTCAGGCTGCGAGCGGAGCAGGAATTGATTCTAAGCAAGGGAAAGTCTGAAACTAGGAGCACAAGCTACGCACCTTTGCGAGAGACTCCCAGATGCGACCAAGGTCAGCCAATAGCGTGTTTTGAAGGTTCTGCAATGGCGTAGCGCCAATGTGATCGCGAATGACAAACAACAGCAAAGTCTTGTCCTTCAGCCCAGAGCTTAAGGAGCCAGACGTGATCAGTCCGTAGGCATGAGATCGCAGCCCCGGGCCCATGAGCTCACTTCTTTTGCTTGCTCGACTGGAAAAGTCCGAGGTTGACCTCGAAAACGGTCTTGAGGAGGCCCATGTTGGCGCCTTGATACAGGCCGACCTGGTGCTCCCACATGTTGACGATGAGCACTTCGGCACTGGCCATACTGAACAAGGCGGACTTTCGTTCAAAATCCTGGTCTTCGCCCCTCTCCCTTCCATCGGTGCCTTCAACATCCATGACCAGGACGGGCATGTTGGCGCCGCGGGAGAGCCAGATGCCCTTGGTCGTTTGCCTTCGCTGGGTCTCGTCCATGACGTCAAAGTTGGTGCCGAAGAGCTTGTTCAGCAGCGTCGACTTGCCAGTCGATTGGCTGCCGAGCACGGCGCAGAGATCGTAGCCGAAGCCGACGTTGTGCAGGCCCCATGACTCGAGATAGGCAGTCATCTGCGGGTGGAACTGTTGCGCCTCGTCGATGAGCTGCAAGCGCTGAGCATGCTTTGATGACGATGAGCTCCCTGCTGGCCCTGCTCCGCCTGCCCCTAGAGAGTGTGATAGAGGCAGCATGTTATTCGCACTCGTATTCATACTCGAATTCGATGCCAGGAAGGGATTCTTTGATGTGTTTGCGATAGATGACGACGTGGGCGACGTCAGGTCACCGTTAGCGACCGCCGTTGCTGCCGCGGGCTGCGCTTGCGGCATGGCATCGGCGTCAGCGTCAGCGAGGCCCGCTGCCACGTGTTGGAACCCTTGCTCCATGATGTGCGCACCAGCGGGAGCCTCTGTTTTCTCAGGCTATACGCACGTCCATAAATATCTGTGGACTGTGTTCTCTATGCGCTTGAGGGATGGTGTTGAAGAGAGGCAGTGATGGACAACATCACCACCATCATTGAGTCCATTAGGGGGAGGGTTGTGTTAATCCGCTGAATTCAATCATCTGCTGGCACGCGCATGGTTGCACGTGGTATGACACAACCCTAAGTTCAACTCAAGCGAGACCAAGGTAGGGTTGCAAGCAGGCAAAGACGGTGTCCACACTCTTTCGTATGATGTTGTCCTAAACACTGGCATGGGCACACGAAAGCAAGTAAGTCACTGAGCAGTGGGCGACGAGCAGTCGAGCTTTGAAAGGTGCTCCTTGCCCTATACCCAAACGACTTGACAAGTATTTATATGGAGAGCTCGACGGCTGACGTATCCGCATTCCGCACCGATTTCTTGCAAAGGCCGCGATATGAGCATTTCTTCCAACAAACTAGGCGCCGAGCCATAACGACTCACATTGGTTCCATGCATAGAAGAACCAATGAAGACATACGATCAAATGGCTGGCTGCCACGTGGCAAGATCAATTGCGCCCACGCCGCAAGAAATTTTGAGGAACCATGTCTAACTCTCAACGCCAAGCATCTCGCTGTGATGAGATCCACCTCGCGCGTTTCTTGGCACTGTTCCATTTTCATTTACGCATTTCCTTCTTCCCTTCTCCTTCGAAGGGACCTGCTGAGACTAAAGGAGAGAACAGGGAGTGAGTGAAAAGACCCTCCTGCTCTTCCTCCTCCAAGCGTCCAGCAGCCAACACTACACCTTCGGGCCGAATGCCTCCGACTTCTCTTTTGCGACATCCCGCATGCAAGCCGCCGCCTCCGCCTCGGCACGCCGCATTCGAGCAAAGGAAGCACACCTGCGCGCGCCCTCGTTTGACTCAGTGCCGGTGTTCATATGAACCAACCGACCATCCTCTCCTCGAATGCAACGCTCGAGGTCACACCAGTTGAGGGATGAATGAGCGTTGCGCTTCGCCAACAGGCGAGAGCCCTCTTGCAACCGCTTAACCAAGTGTCGCCTCTACGTACCCATGGATACATATGGTATTCACAAGCGATAGCTGGCATAGGCCTCTTCGCAGTTGGCCGAGTGATCAGTAGCGCTATCAGGCAATAGAAAAAGCGAATGGCAATCACTATTCCAGGACCCCATACAGCCCGAAGTCGAAACAAGTGGTTGCAATTAGTGAGAAGTGATCAGTATGCAGTGAGCCGCCACCGATTCACCTTGTTTTCGCTTCACCCTCTGCCGGCCTCCCTCCCCTCTGCTGCAGTTCATTGCTTCCACCCAATCAAACAGGCATATGTACACATTCTACGCTACTGACGCAGAACGGTTTAACTCATCTGTTCCTTGTTCCTATCCCCGTAGTGGGCATGCATAGATACTCCTCCTAACACCTCTGCACCCTCCAGCGCTCCATCGGCAATCTGCAATAAGACAAAGCGCTTACTCAGGAACCCGACCCTTTCCGTTTCAAGCAGCTTCCTTGCCTCATCATGTCACTCTGCGGATGCTTGCTCTTTACTTGCTCTATCTAACGAAAGCTGGATCTTGGCATGATAGAACCCCCATGAACTGAGCCTTTGTCGTAGCTCTCCCCATATGACGAATTGCAGGGTGTGCCGTCACACACGGTCTGCTATGCAACCTTCACCATCCCATCTCTCCGTGCCTGCAGCTTCCCCGCAAGGCACACCAAGTTGTCGCTTCCTGCAAACTGCTCTCTAGTCCCTTACTAGTGATTTATTCCTTCACCCTAGTGGTCGGATCCGGTCGGGTGCCCAGCTTTTTCTTTCCATCCGAACATATCACATCGTCTTCCTTCGCTGCAAAAAGTGTGTGGGGTTACCAAGAGGGATCAAGCCCAGCTTCGCTTCCTGATTGCCTCGCATCGGAGGCGTCCGGGTCCCGCGCAACCGTGGGGGCTTGCCCACGGGGTATGAGGGGGGCATCGTGAGAAGTCTCGTAACTGATGATATAAAGTCACGGCATGTTTCTCTTAATGCTTTTCTTCTGCCTCAAAAAGGGTCGCACTCTTTCTTAACCCTTCTAACGACCTATCTTCCCCCATCTCTCCTTCT
>NW_013546836.1:0-16482 GCF_000711695.1 Tilletiaria anomala UBC 951 | reverse complement strand
CAATTGACAGTGAGAGTGACGACCAACTGACCTGGTTGGCAGCCACATAGAAGAGTGATGCTACCGCAACGCGCATCCTTGCAGTAACCCTAACGACCCGACGCATTACATACGCGAATGATGCCTCATAGTGTGCTGACATGTGCCACTCCGGCGTGCCGCAACACTAGAATCCCCTCATATGCGACGCGGTTTCAATCCGCAACCCACCCCATTTTGGTGCTTGTTACAGTGATGAGATGAGCGGGGCACCAGGACGCAGTGTGATTGATCTATATGACTAACTATACCCAGTGGCAAGATCGACATATGTTTGTTTCCAGACGCAAGCTGAGAAGTGACTATATCACACACTCTTCATGTGCCTTGTCCCCCTCGACACCCCCCACCCAAACCAAAGCACACGAACATCGGGCGCCGGAGCCGAGCAGCAGTGGGTGAGTCGAGTGATACTCTTGTGATGCTTTGTTCTGTGACGAGTTTATCATCACTGTGATATGTGATCTTGTGTGTGATATGATTTGTTTTTTTGCAAGCGGTCATCCACCAAAGAAATCTGTGAGACAGTGCAAAGGCCATCATATTGCCAAGGCGAACCTACTGATGAGATGGTCTCTAGGAGAAGAGGCTCGCGTCGGGGACTGGCTGCAGCCAGCAACCGTGAGAGCAAAGGCATTGGCGGATGGTGCCCCAGATCATCTCAAATTGTCGAACAGCACCTGATTGTCCCGTGAGTTCTTTCTTTTCGTCTTGCGGCTGGAAGGCGGGGAGGCAGAAGAGAGAAGAACAGCAGATGCACAACAATGCACATGCAGATGCAAGCGCACAGACACCCGTTCGCGATTCAAGCCGCGATCATTCCGACGCCGCGTCCGGTCGTGTCATCAACTCGCAGCATGCATCGTGCATCCGGCGTGGCGCACACTGCACAGAGTTTGCAGACCGCCACGCATAGCAATTTTTTGCGAGCGTATGCAAGCTGTCGGAAAGTGGAACGCAGCGAATGAGAACGCGGGCCAGTCTCGGCTCTCTTTGGAGAAGCTATGAGAGAACGCAAATCAAGTACATGTGGACATGCACACCTTTCGCATCGTCGTCGTCGCAGGCATCTCACTTTTGTTGGAGTATGCATTTGCAGGCGCAGCATCACCATGACTCTCCAATTTCCAAGTGACCATTGCTCTCGTGGCCGCGCGGTCGCGACGAGTCTCGCTTGGGCGGAAGAACCCCGGAGTTATAATGGATATTCGGGTCAAGTACGCCCTCTGTAGGCAGTACGTAGCACATGCTGTACACAAGATGGGCGTATGATATAGGGATGAACAGTACAACACACCGACGACATGGAGAGAAACCATCTCATTGGGATCTCACCCCAGCCACTCCTGTGCACACTTCTCTTGACCATCCTGTACATTCACTCCTCCATCCGATGAACCCCTTTTGTCACACGCACAGATATCCATTGCTTGTACGACCAACGCGAGCGATTCCCTTCTTGATGCTGTGCAAGCGTGGAGAGAGCAAGCGCACCCATGAATGGCTCACCCATCGTCACGTCACCACGCTGTGATTGAACGAGCGAAGTCCGAACTCCACATCACACACCCCCGCGTGACACGCCCCTAGGAAGCGTACCTACATATATACACTCTCACACAGGAACGCTGCGCATCAATTGGTGTTCTGCAGCTTATATGCAACCATTCCCAGCGTGCATGCTTTTGCGTTTGGGCCTATATACATCCGCTCCCAGCACGCGCTATCCGTCGTCTGCGGAGCCCCGAAAATCCGGTAGCCCGGAACGACGAAAGAGGCAAGGATAAGCACACACACACACTCTACTGATAGACACCCACATACACAGAGAACCCACTAATAAGGTGTGCAGACAGAAAGGCAGCGGTGCGCATACGATACTCGACAAAGAAAACCAACGCTGGATATCGGCGAGGCTGGAAAAATCCCACGACAACGTCTTCTCGCGACCAGAGACCAACGATGAGCTTGCGCCCAGTTAGTCGGAGAAAAGACACTTGCACACTTATTCAGCTTAACAAGATATCGCCCAGTCGAGAAGAGATCGACTAGGCCTGGAGAGGAGCCCTCCGGGAGTTATACACAGGATACACGACACACACACGCAAGCAGCAGAAGTAAAAGCACGACTCGCCTCTTCGGCTGCTGTGTGCATTGTGCACCGGGACGATTCGCCTTCAGATTTGGGTTTCTGAGTTCTCCACGCTGCTCTCTCACAATTGACAGCACACCGCACCATCATACACACCTTCGTATGTATCGGTGTGCAGCTGGCAGCACGAGACACGAAAGGCGTTTTTATCCTTTCTCGTGACTCGCACTGTAAGTTCAACACTACAAGCATTCGGCGCATGCAACGGTGGGATCGCCCAAGAACGCCAGCTTGGCATTCTCTAGCATCGTCACAAGGTACGCTTTCCCTACCCTTGTCCTTCTCCTACTAAGCACATAGCATTTGCTTCTTATAAGCTCGCCGTCCTGACGATCGCCTTGGTTTGTCCTTTCTGCTATCCGATACCTGCAGCTCGCTGCGCTCTCACAGGGAGGACGATACCCACACTTGCACGATAGCGCCCACAATCAGCGTTGGCCCACTCATTCTTCCACTCTTCGATGCGCTCAACGCCTGCTGTTGCTTGATTTTATGACTGTGAGCAGGGCGACCTGAGCGCCAGGCGACTGCGACGACGCGGCACCCCCACCACCTTTCGTTTCCGACCATCATGACGCTGACGTCTGCTCCAATCAACGAGAGCACCGTGGCGGGTAGCGCCGCACCGCCGTCGACCTCTGCGCACGCACATGCTCCAACCCTCCGTCGCATCACCAATGGCATTAGCAGCGCAGCAGGTGCCAACACTGAGTTGCGTGCTCAACTCCGCCGCGAGCGCGAGCGCGAAAAGGAGCGCGAAGCTGCTTCAGTTTCTGGTTCTGCGCCCGCTCCCCTGTTCGCTTCGGTCTCTGCCAGCCAGCCGCCGCTGATCGTCAGCGCTCGCAAGGCAGATGGCGCAGGCAGCGTCCAGCCGTCCATTTCTGCGCCTGCACTCCTTGCCGCAGCGCAGCAGCGCCCGCAGCCGCAGGCGTCGCAGCAGCGTCCCAAGGCCGGCTCTCCGCCGTCGTCTGCCCCGGTAGCAGGAGCAGCAATGCCATCGAAAGGCACAGCACATTCCAAACAAGCCGTGTCCGGATCCGCGTCCGCTCCGCCCTCCGGTGCGGCAAGCGTCGCTCAGAAGGTGATGAGCAGATTCGCCTCCAACTCGTCCCTCGCTTCCGCGATCAGTATGCAAAGCGCTTCCTCCTCGTCTGCCTTTTCGGGGCATCACCAACATCACCGCCAGCACACCGGCTCCGTCGTCGACCCCAGCACGAGCACAGCCAGCCAGCTCCAGCACGGGCCCGTACCCTCCGATGCGCTCTTAACTGGCATGACGAGCAACCAAGCTGGTGCAGGGCGAGAAGATGCTGAAGACGCGGAGGAAGACGAGGTAGAAGACGCGCTGCCTCGCAGGCGATATCGTGGGCACAGCGGCGGCGATGATGTCGCCTTGAGTAGCATTGGCGAGCACCCTGCCGGCAACTCCGTTGAGGCGGCCGCGGCGGCGCAGCCATCGAATGACCGCAGTCGTGCAGAGACGACGGCGAGCGGGAGCAGCAGCATGACCTCGTTTAGCAGCATCGGCGGCTCGTCTAGTCTGCTGCTGTCCAGCACATCCTCCATGGGCTCGTCGGACACAACGGTCAGCATCGCCACTAGCTCGCAGCCACAGCACGTGCCAACGCAAATGCATGCCTCTCACGGCCCAGCCACCACCATGCATTTTGCCCCGATTCAGCAGGATCTGAGCATGCCAGTGTCATCCATATCATTGTCTCCTTGGAGCAGTGCCAAGCCTAGCAGCGGCAGTGACAGCATTTCGCGCAATCACATCCGGACTTCGAGCTCCTATGAGTCTTTCGACGGACCTGTGGGTACACGCAACGCAACGCCACGCTCCCTTCTTTCTCTCTCTCCTGATCACCGCGCTGAGACTGACTTGCTTGTGCACGCGCTTCAATCGCAGGTCGGCATCGAGGCTCTGAAAGAGGCTTTCAGTGCCAAGTATTACGAACTGGCGGCCAAGTGCAAGAACTGGGAGCGCTACTCTGCCAAGCTCCGCGCGCAAGCCGAGGCGCTCGAAGTGGAGAACCGCTTGCTACGGGATATGAGCTCCAATTATGAGCTAAAAGTCACGGACCTGCAAGCGCAACTGCGAACCGTGCGCGACGAGGCCTGGACCTGGGAAGAGATGGTCAAGTCGACGCAGAAGCGCGTTTCGGAGCTCGAAGCGCACATCTCGCTCAGCGAACGGGATCAGCACTTTGTGGGCGGCATTCTGCGTGATCTGCCGTCGGCGCCAAGCTCGGGCGAGCAACCAACTTCCATCATCCACCAGTCGTCCTCCCTATCCTCGGCGCTCTTTTCGCCGACGGGAGAGGACAGCGGCGCTAATGGAGCCCTCCGCGCCAGCCGCTCTGGCTCTGCGCGCACGTTCCACGGGACCGACTCGTACGGCAGCAGCGCCGTGGAGGGCGCACCCGCAGCGCCCGCATCGCTCGTGAACACCGCACTGCCTGCGCCGCTGCAGCAGATGCTCGCACAGGCACACGAGGACCATCGGCGCCTGCAGGAGCAGGCCATCGCGAGCAACCTTGACATGAGTTGCGCTCCACGGCGCTCTTCATCCCGTGGCGGCGGCGGAAGCATGCTTCGCACAGCGGCAGAGAACCGGTGGCGTGATCCGCACCGCAGGAGCGACAGTACGGTCAGCATTGCGGAAGTTCTTGCGCAGGATGCCGCGCACCGCGACGCAGCAGCTGCCCATGGCGAGAACAGCCACCGCCTTTCGTCCTGGCGTTGCCACGAGCAGAACGGCATGCAAGCCCCTGCGTCTGCGCCGCTTCCGTCTGTCGCGACCTTTTCGGGTATCACGAGCAAAGCGCTCAGCATGCTTGAGTCGCAGCATCATGCCAAGCTGCACGCCATGAACCGGCCCGTCGCGTCAACGTCCCAACAGGATCCCCCGCCAGTATGGGGATCGCATCAGCGCGCGCCTTCCGTCGACGGCCATGTGCTCGGCACTTCCAAGGCTGCGTCGTCTACACAACAGAAACGCAGGGGCTTGCAGCGCAAATCCTGGGATCGGAGCCAGCGCTCGGATGACAGCGCTGCCATCTTGCCCGGAGAGCCGAAAAGGGAGAGCATTTCTGAAGCTCAACACCAGATTGGCGTCACAGAGTTCCTGCAGAGCTACGTGGACCAGCGCAAACATGCCCGCAGAGAGTCTGCACCGGCTCAGCAACAGCAGCCGCAAGCGCAGGCACAACAACAGCAGCAGCTGCGGTCTGCAAACACCTCTGCTTCCAATCCACCTTCGCGTTCAACTTCTCGCCTGAGCAACCATTCGGCTGCGGACTCGCGCGTCGGAGGTCGGACTCGACCGTCCAGCCGAGCGAGCAGTTTGCACGATTACATTCCTGAGGACAAGGACGATCTCTTTTCGCCCGATGCCAGCGAGAATGTCAGTGCATTCGCGAGCACCAGCCAGCTGACGTCGAACATTAGCGGCAACAGCAGCAATGAATGCGCCAAGTCGCCCACCATTGTCGATGCGGCGGACCTGTACCAGAGCCGCTTCCTGCCCTATGGCCCGCTGGTAAGCACCCCGCTATACGAGCCCTCTGAGCAAGAGCTGTGGATGCCACTAGTGGACCGCGGCGTCAATGTGCAGACCCTATCGCCGCCTGGCGACCGTACCGAGCACGCACAGCAGCCTTCTGCCCCCACGTCAGAAGAAGACTCATCGGGCTCGCACGTCTCCAAGCCTCTGACGCATGACGAGCTCGTCGAGCATCGGCAGATCTACAGCCGCCTGAGGCGCGAACTGTCTCAAGAAGACTTGCAAAAGTTTGAAATGTACGTGAGACGCTACGACCTCATGGACATACCACTGGAAGGCCCACGCGGCCTGCTAGTCCGCGTCAAAAAGCTTTTGTTGCTCTCTGACTCTAGGATTCGGCAGCAGCCCGAGAAGAAGGCGCTGCGGAAGCAGCTGGCAAGGGAGTTTGAACGCGTTTGCAGGAGCGCTCATGCGTGACGGACCATCAACGACAAAATCCATACGGACATTCACACTCATATTGCTGATTCTATCTTCGCGTTGAGCGGACATCCGCAAGAGACTGTAGTGTTTTTGACGGCATTTAATGACCCAACTTCCTCCCAAGACATGGCGTCCCATTATGTATGCGACGCAGCTATGCTACAGAAATGCGCTCGCCGTTCGACGCAGCGTTTTGCCCGGGAGCCGGTGCGCCTTTGGTGGCAGAGGCGCTTGCCGCCGCGGCGGGTCGTGCCTTGCTGAGCGTGCCGAGAATGTTGCTGATGGCCGACTGCCATTCAACCAGACGTTCCTCGAGCGCGTGCCACTGCTCCTTACCAAAAGTCCTATGCGTAGACCGGTAGACGCGGAAGCTCTTGTTGACTTGCGACAGCTTGCCAGACACAAGGCCGGCGCGAATGACTGAGGTTGAAGGTGACAGAGGGGTTGGGCGTCAGCATAGACAGTCCTGTAAGGGTGCAGGTTCTTGCAACTGACCATCAATGACCCATAGCTCGACGTCTTCCTCGCTGACACCTACGGTCTTTGCGATCTGCTCGTACGTAATCTCCTTAGAAACGCTCTGAGCACACAACCCCGCGAGGTCCAGAAGCCTGGCTTTCCGGTCAAGCTCCGCTTCAGGAATATCTGCAACGCATGGGTGCGCATGTATTAGCGGGCGGACCATCAAGGGCTTAGTGCCGGTCGAAACAATGCACTCACTCAGCCTTTGTGCCTCCGACTTGTTGTTTCCGAGCCAAGTCTTTAAGTCTGCAGCACTTCCCTCAGTCAAGATGGCAAGCAAATCGCCGGCGGGTGACCCCTTCAAAGCCTGTACCGCCGGGATCTGCGCGAGCTCTTCAAAGTCGAAGATGGATGGCAACCGGATCGCATCTGCGATCACCTTTTCGGCGACCTCCTTGGCCTTTTCCACGGACGTCTGCTGCGAGGAGAGGAACCGGAGGTAGAGTAGTTGGAAGCCATAGGCCTTCTTTTGGTCCTCTCCGTCGCCGCCGTTCTCGTTGAGAACCTTGGAGACAGAGGCGAGGCATTGCTCCTTTTGCGCCTCGCTGATCTGCCACTGAGCGAGCCACTGCGGGAGGAGCAAGAGCGAGGGTGACACCAGCTCGAGCTCGTCGTTCGACGCAGCAAAAGTGAGAAGAGCGTTAAAAGTGGTGTACCGAAGGGGCGAGGTGGGGGGGAGGAAGTTGAAGATGTTTGACAGCCTGACCAATTTTCATACGAGAGGTCAGCCAGGCCCGGAGAATTCCTTTTAGGACCGATGCTCACACTCGGTATTTGACCGCGTTCTTCTCCGCACTCCCAGTCTTGCTCAACACGGAGATGATCTTGGACAGGAGCTCGGACTCCTTGCCCTCCTCCCCCTCAAACGCGTCAACGATCAGAGATACAAGCAGGTTGTGTGCGCCTTCCACGTCTGCTTTCACAGAAACAGCAAGTCAGCGAACAGTGCAGTGGGAAGCAGCTTGCAAATGAACTGCACCCACCCTTGTCGCTCCCTTCCCCGGCATCCTTGATCTCAGCGACCAACTTCTCTATGAGCGCCCGTCGCTCGTCCAGCGGAACCTGCTGCGCTGCGTCCTCCTTGGGCTGCTCACTCCCATCTTTGGCTTCCGCTGCTGCTGTTGATTCGGCTGATGCTGCGCTGCTCTTGGGCTGGAACGAAGCAATAAACTCGTCACGCTCGGCTTCTGGCCGCGAGCGAGAGAAGAACGCTGCTACTTCCTGGATCTGCTCTTCGAAGGATGCGTCGACGATGGCGACGATTCGCATATTGTTTGCAACCATCTCGCAGCAAAAAATAGGTCTAGACCTTGTGCTTCCGTATTCATGCACTTGAGCCCGAACTCGCCTCTTCGTCTTTACTGGTCGTAAGGCAAACACGTTGGAGGACTGCAGTAAGGATCCCCGTGCGGTTTTCTGAGCAATGAGCACACAAAATTGTCAGGCAGCCGACAATCGCCTCGAGAAGTTCTTTTTGTCGTGCAGCGGGTCGCGGTAAGCGTGGATTTACAAATGTGTCTGTCTTGGCACCTGTGCTATTAAACATGTAAATCCCACTGCCTCGGATTGCAGCTCGAGTTGCGCCCTCGAGCATGCACCGCTTGACCGTGTGTCTTGGATGGAAGGACGACTGCTAGTTCTGGCCACTACAATCAGCATACCATCCGCGCTCAAGAGGGCCCGCCCGACCCTTGCTGTTTGTCGGGCAAGACGTGTCGCGCGGGAAAGATGGCGTCGCTCTGGATCATCAACAAGGCCGGGGGCCTGATCTACAATGCCGACTACTCAAAGCGGCCCACTGGCCTGTCCTCGAACGACTACCTCATCCTCGCCGGCACGCTGCACGGCATTCACGCCATCACCGCCAAGCTGTCGCCTGTAGCTGGACTGGGAGGTGGTAAAGGCGCCGCGGCTCGGAGAGCCAGAGTGGATACTGGAATGCAGCAGCTGCAGGCAAATGGCTTTGACATGAACGTCATGGCTACCGCTACGGGTGAGGCTCCCCATCTTTCCGGGTAAAGATCTGGTTGCCGGCATGGTAACCCTGCTTGCCCTTTTCTGCATAATGGTTTCTCCAGGCATCAAACTTGTCCTGATCACCCCATCGGATTATCCCGTTGCGCCTGCGGTCCTTCTCCACAAGTCATACGAGGTATACGCTGACCAAGTCCTCAAGAACCCATTTTACACGCCAGAAATGCCCATCCGAGTCGAGAGCTTTGACAAGCGCGTCAAGGATATCCTCGGAGGATGATCTGACTTTCGAGAATCTCGCATATGATGCGATCAAGACATTTCGTTCCCGTTTCGCGCCATGCCGAGTCAACGTGCGCATATGTGCGTACCCCGCTGCAGGGTACTCGTCATTCTGCTTTGGGGCCTTTTGCTTTGTCGGCTCGACGCGGGCGACTTTGCAGCAATCTATATCGAGGCAGACTCACGCTACATGTACCGGCCCGGGCGCGATGTGCGCGTCGGCACAGGCAAACCGCTGCGCGTCTCTACCACTCGTTAATGTGAGCGACCCCCTCGTAACTCGCCATGTTCGCGGGGCCACGCACGGGCAACACCACATAAAGCAGATTCGGCCGCGCGTCCATTCGTTCCGATGAGGCAATGCAGAACCGTGCGAGGGCTGTCGCGCCGCAGCTTCTGCAAGAATCGCATGCTTGGCATCGTGAGATAAGCCGCGTCGGCATTGCGTACGAAGGCGCAATTGCCGATCGTAGCGCTTGTGATTGGAATGCATTCTATCCGTGTAACTACTCTCGCCTTTCTGACATGTCTAAAATGCATGTTCGAATTGCCAGCTGATCCACGCAACTATCTATACATTTAAAAGAATGCAGGGACAGCCAGCTACCTCTTCTCTGACCGCCGATGATTGGCGGCGCTGTCCTTATGTGAGACCTTGTTGCCTATCATGATGATGATCCAAAAGACGCCTGCGACCTGTATGAACCGCCAGACAGGTCCAGAGCCGCTGCCTTCATTTTTCTTTCCAGCCGCGGAGCCCGCCGTGGACGAGCCGGAGCCAAAGCCACGCGCGGAGAATGCTTGCTCTTTCCTCCGCTCCCGCGCAGCCAGCTCTTCGAACAGTTTCGAGCGAGCTGCGTCGCCCGTGTTTGTATCCACGCCCCCGTTCCCGAACCCAAAGCCGGCTGCGGCGGCGCCTCGGGCGGAAGAATTGAAAGATGACGATGAAAAGGTCGCATCGCTCTCTTTCGATGGCCTGTGACGAGCGGCTCCGCGTGCAGAGCGCACTGAGTCGGCCCGTCGCCGTTGATAGTCCCAGGCGTAGGATGCGCGCGCGCGGCGATTGGCATTCGCCTCGGGGTCGTAGGTGTAGCCCTGGTATGCTGAGGCCGCGCCGTAGCCAGAGGAAGAGCCTCCACTTGAAGAGCGTACGGAGGGCGACGAAGAGGCTCGCAATCTCGAGTCGTACTCTCGCCTTTGAGAGGGACAAAGAGGTATTGACCACCGAGAGCGTCAGATGTCAATGACAGAGCCTGAACAATGGCAGGACGGTATGATGGACGTACCTCTTCCTCTGGTCACCAAGCGTAGCGTATGCCTCAGACACTTGTTGAAACTTTGCCTTGGCGCTCTCATCGGTTTGGTTGACGTCGGGGTGGTATTTCTTGGAGAGCTACAGATGCATTCGTCGGATGCCATCAGGGCTGACTCACGCAGGCGATAGCGGGAGGACGTACCTGGTAGAATGAAATTTTGATTTCACGCTGGCTCGCGTCCTTTCCTACCTCGAGGATGCTGTAGAAGTCAAGGGGCCGCGCGCGGCGCCTTGCGCTTGAATGGAATGCTGCAGCCTGACGTGATGCGTCCGAGCCGACGGTTGCTTTGGGTGGCGATTGCAGCTGAGGCCGCCGCCCGCGGACGAAAGGCACCCGTGCCCCATTTCGAAGCTCCCACCACAGCAACTTTGCCCTGCATGCCTTTGACGGGATTGGCGTTAGCGCAAGGGACGAGGCCAGTCGTACATTTGTGAGGTTCCAGCCAATAAATTCGCTGGGTGACCGGCGAGTGGCCAATCGAAGCGCTTGCCGTGCTTCTGCGACCATTGCACGGGCAGAGCAGGGTGCTGTGCGCAGCGCACAGGCACAAGCCCAAGTCTTTGTCCCACGTGCGTGCGGGCGACGTGGTCTATCCCATTCGAAAGGCAGATACGAGCTGATTGATGTGACTCTTTTGGGCGGTTTGACAGGTCGATGTGATCTGGTGGATGCCTGGGCAGCCTGACGACGTCACGCCGTTTGAAGTTGGATGGACCGAAACTGCCAAGATTTAGAGGACATCACCTGAACCCGTGGTTTCTCCCCGGTTTGATGCAGAAATTATTATGGGTTTACACCTTGCCATTGCCACTGATTTCAGCGCCTAGTTTTGCGGATCATTTCCGTATTTTGCTGCAACCAGGGTTGAGCTCGTCGTCTGACGATCCGCAAGCGGCGGAAACTCCAGCAATGCACGGATGGAGCTGACAGAAGGCCGAGCTCAAGCATTCTACCACCGATGCACAGGCTGCAGACCAAGGCGACCCACCCACAGCGACAAAGGGTGGGGGTGGTGCCAAAAGAGTCTGATGTCGACAGCATTCGTGACACATGAACAACCTTTCCTTGCGCTTCTCTTGATTGTGAGATAGCGTCCGTGGAAACTAGCAGGAACATGAAAGCTGGTTGTATTGTGTAGATTGATTTGGGTTGTATAATTGTACCGTGTGCAGTGTGACCGCGCCGCCGTCGCTCTGCCTTTGCATCCACACGGCAAGGGTTCTTTCTGTCCAAGATCAGGAGGCAGTACTATTACATTGACGATGTATTTGCATTCGATGGATCAGCGGAGGTGCCTTCATTCGGCAACAAGGCGCGCAGCCAGAAGGTCTAGAATTCTGCAATTTGTTGCGCCTTTTCTGGGGAGGTAGTGCAGCGATCGTCCGTGGCGAGCACGGTTGCCGATGCACGGTTGCCAGCGCACGGAAGCGATGTTGGGAAATCGAGGCTCCGCACACGTTCCGGGAGACTGTGGAGCGAGGGTCAATGCCTGCTGTTCGCTGTCAATCGAGAATGGCTGTGCTGCATATTGGTCTGTCGGCAGGCCAAATACGTGACGCCCACTCAACCGCGGAGTAAGGAGCACTTGTTGAGGATCTTCTTGAGTGCCTGCAGATGTGCTCGGCGTTAGCTTCTCATTGAGAGGATACTATCAACTACGTCCAAGCTCACCTGCGGCTTTCGGTTCGGCGCGATGGCCAAAACCGTCGGGATATTCTCGGGCTGTTCGATCCATAAAAAGTGGTCAGGAAACCGTTCCTTTTCTAAACCTTCCAGTGTATCGTGTGAAGCCTTGAGCCTGGCGGATAATTCTTGGAGGCTCTGCTTTTCGGGGCTCTGGAGGACGACCTTGTGCATATGTATGAGATGAGGGGCGGACACGTATTCTTGCGTAAGAGGGTGAGCTGCCGTCTTGGTGGCAACCTGATATATGAATGAATGAATCTGCGCTCAGAGGATTGCCGCGCGAAGCGTATGTTGGGGTGCTACTCACCGCCATTGCTGCATGCGCTGCCTGCGCCATCAAAGGACCCACTCCCCAGTCTGGGCTCTGTATCGGCAGTAAGGGAATAGCAATTGGGGGCATCAGCCTTGCACCAGACGGGGCCAAGAGACATGTGCGAGACGCACGGAAGCCAAATTGCGATCGACGATGAGCTGCATTACGAGCGGCGTCTGCATTTCCGATGAGTCCGCCCCTACGCTCAGCGGCGGCGCTGCCCGCGAGGTGCTCGTCATGATCCGCAGACGGCCCGGCAAATTGGCATCGGCTTTTGCACAAAGTCGCGTTGTCGTTAGAGACGCGATCGAGCTCCTCTGCGCGTTCAAGTAACGAGTCGCGAGTGACAACATGCATGCATCTAGTCACGGCCGGCGACGTCTCGGAGGCATTCAATCCGTCGACGACGGAGCGCGCCTGGGCACAGCCAACTTCAAGAGGCAGGAAAGCAAAGATTGAGGGGTGCGATACCCATTCATATATTGTTGATCGATAATCCACCGACTACCATCTATGTGGCGCTATGCTATGCTACATGCTGTCTGCTTGCTTGCTTGCTGATTGCGGGATGATGTGAGCAGGGCGTGGTGCGATCTCTCCAGCGTGGGTTCCAGCGAGCGGACGGCGCGCCCGCTCGAGGTCTGCGAGGATGCTAGCTTGGATCGAGTGCATAGTGCTGCTGGACGAGGTGAGGAGATGGTTCGGAGTGACAGTGGGGACAAAGGATGTATCCATGAATGTTGCTTCGCCCATCAGCGCGCGACAGAGTTCGAGGAGCGCTTCGCATTGCTCGACCATCTCTGCGAGAAGGGCATGCTCGGCGAGCAGAAAAAAGAAAGCGGACCTGAGCGTGCGCGGGCGTTTCGTGTTCGATCTTTCGCGCTGGTGCAGCCGAAAGGATGCGACTGATCCTGGGCGCCCCGCAAGGTGTGCGCGGTGCAGTGCCGCCAGACCGCTTGACTGCGTTGCTGCGTCGTCCTTGTCGAGCATTTGGGCGCGCAGCGCCGCAGTGAGGTCATGTAGCGCGGCGCGTGGGGAGGGCAGGAACTGCGGGAGTGGGGTATGGTTCCGGAGCGACTGCCCAATCACCCAAAAGCAAATGAGGACCGATGAGATCTGCAAAGACACTGGCGTTGAGCACGGCGGCCAACACTTCCCCTGCAGTATTACTCACAAAGTCGCGGCGAAGGTCAAGGACATTGAGGATGGCCTCGCGGCGGACGGAGCGCATGCCGTGCTCGCGGCAGAGCCTCAAGCCCATTAGCTGATCGCTGATGCTCTGGAGGCGCGTGAGGATATCTGAATAGTAATGGAACGGTTTGGGGACCAGAGATATTTCGGCGCTGATGAGTCCCACCAACGCCCTTCCCTTTGTGAAACGGGATTGCAGGTTTTGCTCGAGCTGCTCAAACTCACGCGCCGACTCGGCCGAGGGCTCGAGCCCGCCTTGCACGAGCTGGCGCGAGAGGGAGAGATAGAGCGTCTGGAGCTCCATTGTCG
Source organism: Tilletiaria anomala UBC 951 (assembly GCF_000711695.1). NCBI lineage: Eukaryota > Fungi > Basidiomycota > Exobasidiomycetes > Georgefischeriales > Tilletiariaceae > Tilletiaria > Tilletiaria anomala. The sequence continues at coordinate 2,710 of NW_013546836.1, read as the reverse complement.
CGAGTGAAAACTGCTCCGAGAGCTTACTTCGAGCGTGGTAGGGCCACGCCAGCGTATTGACCAAGAGAGCCGCCGCGATGCCGAGAAAGATCTGGTAGCCGCGAGTCCACGCGAGGGAGACAATGCTAGCGTGGTGCGACTCGTCGAGGTAGGGAAGGAAGACAACGATCGAGTATGTCACTGCATACACGACGCCGATTCCAGTGGCGGTGGTGGAGAGGAGAAAGAATGCGGAGCAGAGCTCGGCGATGCACACGAGCACGACAATTGCAAAGGGATTGCCGCGGCTGATTTCCCAGATGATCACGCCCGAGATGGCTCCCGACGCGGTGCCGATCATTCGATACGCCGAGACGGTAAACGTCGCGGCGGTCGAGGTCTCGAGGCACCACACGTAGGAAATAACGAGCCCTGACGAGCAAAGGGGGGATGTTAACATTCCGCTCGGCGCTGTTCCATGCAGACTCACACTGTCCGCGACTCGCGTCGAACCATTCGCGACCGTTCTGACCGGTCATCCAAGCCGGCAAACTGAGAAGAGCGACCCCGGAGGCCAGCTTGATAGCGTACTTGATGTGACGGCTTCGCTCTGCTGCTCCAAGGGCGCGCGACAAGCGGTAGCGAAGATGGAGCATCGCCCGCGACCGAGTCCAGGAAGCCCAGACGTGCTTGCGGCCGTCGCGGTCGAGGTCTGCGCGCGCAAGCTGGGCCTCTTTGTCTCGCACAGGGTGGTGCTGGTGTCTGAAGAAGGCGTCCAGCTCGTCGTCCTGCTCTTTGGAGGGGACTTTTGAGAGCAACAGCTCGTCTGTTTCGAGCTGGGCGAGGAGGTCGCCCGCCTGGTCTTGGCCGTTTCCAAACCACTCTCGCCAGTGCACGGCGGGAGAGTGGACCGTGCGGCGAGGGTGCATGTGCCATGTGCGGAGCAGCTGCTGCGACGTGACGAGCAAAGAAGTACACTCGTTGGCAATCTCCAAAAGGCTCACCATCAAAAAGGCGACGGCGTACATTTCCGCGTCAAAGAGGTCGGACACGGTTGTACTAGGAGCAGCTTCTTGGCCAGTCTCCGCCACGGGTTCAGCGAACGCCTCGTACCGCCCGAGCGCGCTGTCGAGCTCGTCTCGAAATTGCTCAACGGCAGTGCGAAGGCGCTTGCGCTGCAGCAGCACGATCCGATCCAGACCGTTACTTTCTTGGCTAGCGGGCGCGCCCATCAAAGTGGCGAACAATGTCGCACGGAGGGCTGTCGTTGACGAGGTACCCGAGGGTTCCGAGCGGGCGCCAAGTGTGAGGTCGATCGTCATGCGCACCACATCGAGTGATGCGCCGATTTGTCGCGCAAGCGTCTTAATTGTCGTTTCGAAGTGTTGGCAGTGTTGCTTGTCGCTTACGTCGCCTGCCTCGTGCGGAGCGCTATCTGTTTCGCGCTGGGCGGTTTGCTTTTCCCATTCGAGGCCCATGCCGCAAGCGATCCAGCCTCGGAGGCGCCAAAAGTTGGACATAAGCGGCTTCCAGTCACGGGTAGACATTCGGGACACGCTCAGCTCATACGTTGACTCGTGGAACAGTTTCCGCATCTCCCTCAGAGAACCAAGCAGGTCACGGCAAAGCTCCTGCAAGGGAGCGGAAGCGGCGTGTACGTGAGCGCTTTGAAAAAAGTCTTGCGTACTGCGGTCCACAATCGACTGCAAAGTGACGACATGCTGGATGAGCAAGCGAGCGATGGCTTGGTTGCTGGTGCGTGGAAAGACAAGCACATTGGCGAACAAGCTGGCCAAAGCGGCATACACGGCTGGCCAAAGAAAGGAAAGAAATATGGACGCCTGGACGACCGTTGCGCCCGTTGTCAAGACCCACACGGCAACAAAAAGGCATATCCTGGTCGCCTGCTTTAGACGCGGCGCCCGGCTGGAGATGTATGCGCCGACGAACGTGAGTGCGACGAGGACAATTGCGCCTACAGCCCTCGACTCGGGTGTGCGGTACGGGGAGCTACCTGGCGTATCATCGTCGAGCCAGACCGCGCCAGCGACGGCGAGAAAGGAGATGCCGAGCCCGATCGAGACGCCGATGACGCCTAGGATGGTCGTCTCGAGATGGGCGCCAACGGTGGCCGGTGCTGGGTAGAAGAAAAGATGTAGAAACGGAAAGCTCAAAAAGCTATACTCTCCGGTCCAAGCGGACACGGGCTTGACGACGATCAGTACCGCAAGGATCAGGCTTGCCACCAGACCCGGCAGGCTCTTTTTGAGAAAGATGAGCCACACCCGCACGTATAATGCCAGCCTTGGCAGCGGGCTGCCTGCATCGGCGGCGGTGGCGCTGCTCGCGCGATTCTCGGCACTTGGCTCGTGGCCGCTACCTCCGCTCGCAGCGGGACTTTGTTTTCTCATGCCGCGACTGTCATGTCGCTTGCTTGTCGTACGTCAACCGTCGGCGACGGGCGCTGCTGCACGCTTTGAATGTGTCTTACAGCCGAATAGCTGCGAGCGGTTGTCTCCTGCCTTTCAGCACCCATCGGTGGTGGGACTGGACTTGGAAGGTCCGCACGTGAAACAAACCTGAGGCAAAAAAAAAAAAAAAAGTTTGGTAAACCTGAATGAAGGACTAAAAAAGATGTGACCAGCCCCAGAATCGAACTGAGAATAACACAGAACAGAACCCCGAATTCAAGAGGGGTTACCCCACAATGTGTCGTGATACCTTTTCACCA
>NW_013546837.1:0-17222 GCF_000711695.1 Tilletiaria anomala UBC 951 | reverse complement strand
CATGAAGGGCGGGTTGGAGAGCACGAACAAGGCGGTAGTCAGCGCGCGCAAGGCGCGCAAGAAGCGCATCTGCTGCTTCTGGCTCACCATCATCATCTTGCTCATCGCCGGCGCCATTGTCGCCGCCGTTGTCTGCACGTCGGGCGACACATGCAAGAAGAGCGGCGGCGGCGGTAGCAAACCCCAACGCCGTGCCCTTGTCGATGTGCTGCTCACACCCCGTGCAGCAGATGGTGGCGCCTCCGCGTGGGCCGACTTTGCGCACGAGCGCGCGATGGATAACATGGCACGCGAGTTTGGCGCCTTGCTTTGATTGTACCTTGTGCTGCGCTCTCTCTATTTCTTCCCGTCACCGGAAGGTCTCCAACCTGCCGGTCGCGGATGGACCAGGGTGTGGGCAAAATCTGATCAGGCAGCGCCCCGTTACGCTTTCACGCGTGGAGCACCAGCCTTCAGCAGACAGATAGAGCTTTCCAACGAGTGGGATTGTGTACCATAATGAATACCACAAGTGATTGGTAGAGAGCGCGCGGTGCCGCCACCGTCTGCGGTTGTGGTGTATGTGTGGGCTTCGTTCGATAGTGCGCGTCTGAAGGCGAAAATGATCAGCCGTCAGGTCTCACTGCATACACATCCTCCTTTGCAAGCGAGGTGCGCGGTGCGGCGCTCTCGCCGATCTGTCGAGCGGAGCTTTCAAGTATGTTTGGAATATGCGAGCGCTATCCCTTACCTGGCTGCCAGCAAATGCATGTCTGAGCAATGAACCTAGATGTGCATTCGTGTAGAATAAAGAAAGCATTTACATGATTGAAAACAAAAGAGGCGAGATGCCAGGGCCTGAAGACGCTCGAAAAGAGGCACTTTGGATCAAGATGCAGCGATGAGCTTCTTCAGCTCTCCGGACTGGTTGATCTGCTGGAGAGCATCGTTGCCGCCGATGTGCTTGCCGTTGATGAAAATGTTGGGCACGGTGCGCTGCTGCGTCTTTTCGGCGAGGTAGGCTTGGATCTCGGCGCCGTGTGAGCCCTCGTTGTCCAGCTCGATGATCCCGATCTTGGAGGCGGGGAGCGAGAGCGAGCTGAGGGTGCTGTAGCAGAAGAAAACAAGCAGGGATAGGCGGTAGATTTGCAGTCAGGTGATCTCTCCAAGAATTGTACAGATGACGTGATGCGTTCAAATGCCTGTGCCTCGTGCTCTTGTTCGAGCTGCCAACTCAAGGAATGTTGGCGGCGCTGTTCGCAAGGCATGCAGGTACGCAAGTATGCCTTTAGAGTACTCACGCCTTGGCCCGCGTGCAATAATGGCAGTGGCTCTTGCTAAAGACGGCGACGATGTGCTCGGAGATGAGCTTTTCAGCAGCTTGCTTGGCGGCCATCTTGTCCTCCGGCGACCCAGATGCGTGCGACTTGGAGAGTGAGGAACCCAGTTTGGCTAACACTTTGCGTTCGCCTATTGTCCCCGGATCTTTTCGTCCGAGAGTAGGCGCTGTGTCTTATGCACTTAGGAATGTGGGCTGGCGATCAGAGATGTTTGTACGGGCCGTGTGTAAGAGGCTGCTGGTGGTAGGAAACGAAGATGGTGCTACCACTGCCCCCGTTGTAAACGCTGCCCCCACGTCATCCATTCGCCTCCGTCCAGCTTGCGACAACTCACTCCTTCCAACCATCCACACGCAGTCTATAATCTGAGAAAAGGCGACGGTGTTTGGAAGGAAGACTTTACGTGTTTTCATTTTGTGTAAACACATGCATCTCAGTCCCCACCCGTCAGTCGTTCGTTACAACATCGATCCAGCTAATTAATGCCACATGTGCAAGCGTGGTTTGGTTGGTCTTGGTTGCTTATAAGGAAGCATGCTTCTCCTGGAGACAAGTGGAGCACAGACTGAAAACACGCTCGGCGGTTTCCTTTCGTCCATGATGTTCGGATACCAAACATAACACAGGAGAAACGAGCGCGAAGCCAAGTCTCTGCCCTCTCTATTCATATTTGAGTACACAGTCACTACGCACACGACCCTGCGACCGACGGCACACCCACCATGTCCACTGTAGGCAAGCTTTCTCGTGAAGAGTTCCGGCGCCAAAAAGACCTCGATGCCGCCCGCAAGGCTGGCACAGCGCCGGCTGAGGTGGACGAGGAGGGCAATGCCATCAATCCGCACATCCCTCAGTTCATGGCACAGGCGCCATGGTACCTCGATTCCGGTCGTCCATCCCTCAAGCATCAGCGCAAGCCTGAGACAGGAGAAAAGACGCGTGTCGAGCTCGACGAGTGGTACGCCAGGGGCGAAAAAGCCGGGCCCGCCGCAACAAAGTACCGCAAGGGCGCGTGCGAGAACTGCGGTGCCATGTCGCACAAGACCAAAGACTGCCTAGAGCGGCCGAGGAAGAAGGGTGCCAAGTGGACGGGCAAAGACATTGCTGCCGATGAGGTGGTGCGCGATGTGAAGGGCTTGGACAAGGACTGGGATGCCAAAAGGGATCGATGGAACGGGTACGATCCGTCTAACCACAAGCGCGTCATCGAGAGCTACAATGCGATCGAGGAAGCGCGGCGTAAGCTGCGAGAGGAGGAGATTGACAAGCAGGGATCGTCAACGATGACGATGAAAGACTCTGCAGATCCTTCAGCAAACGCTGCTGCAGAGGCCAGCGCGCTGCACGCTGCGAAAAAGCTGGCCAGGAAAAGCAAAGCCAAGGACAAGGACAAACCCTCAGATGACGACGACTTTGGTACAGACTCTTCGGACGAGCAGGACGAGGACAAGTACGCCGAGAAGGCCAACATGGTTGGACAGAAGGTCGACACTGTCAAGCGTATTTCTGTGCGCAATCTGCGTATTCGAGAGGACCGCGCCAAGTACCTCTACAACCTTAACCCGGAATCCTCGTACTACGACCCAAAGACGCGCTCTATGCGTGAGGCTCCGGATCCCAACTTGCGGCCGGAAGACGCACACTACGCAGGTGATAACTTCCACCGAGCCTCCGGTGACAGCGTGGCTATGCAGAAGCTGCAGCTATTCGCGTGGCAAGCCGAGTCGCACGGGAACGACCTGCACCTGCAAGCCAACCCAACGGTAAATGAGCTGCAGTTCAAGCAGTTCCAAGAGCGTAAGGAAGACCTCATTGAACGTAATCGCAGCTCCATCCTTGAGCGCTACGGCGGTGCGGAGCACTTTGATAGCGTGCCCAAGGAGCTGCGCGACGGGCAGACAGAGAATTATGTCGAGTATAGTCGGACAGGCCAGGTCGTCAAAGGGCAACAGAAGGCCAAGCCGAAGAGCAAGTATGAGGAGGACGTCTTTGACCAGAATCACACTGCCGTCTGGGGCAGCTGGTACGACCTTGTCAGTGGCCAGTGGGGCTACGGATGCTGTCGCAGCACGATGAAAGGCAGCTACTGCACAGGCAAGGCGGGTATTGAGGCCACAAGGGCCAGCCAAGTATTGGTATCCAAGCCCGTCGCTTCCAGTTCTGCGCCAGTGAAGGTAAAGGCAGGGAGATCAGGCCGGGATTTCAGGAAAGAGAAATCAAATGGCAAGAGGAGAAAGCGAAGCCACGGTCGCAGCCGCAGCGCAAGCTTTTCGTCTTCGTCAAGTTACTCTTCCAGCGGCAGCAGCAGCGAATCAGAACGCGATGATCACCGAGATAGCAGTCGGCGTAGCAAGCGCCGACGTTCTACCTCTCACCATAGCAGACAGCGGCGGCGCAGCGATAGCTTCTCTTCCTCTTCGACCGGCAGCTATTCCTCGGCCAGCGAATCAGACGCAAGCGATCGCCATAAGCGCAGCAGTGGCAAGAAGCGCAAGACGGCAGAAAGCTTTGTCTCGCGCAAGCATCTCGGCGAGGGTGATGTGTCCGCCAAAATGGACAAAGACAAGCTCAAAGAGGCGCTCAAAGTGGAGGAGCGGCGTCAGGCCGAGCTGCGGCGAGGCGCCGAAGCCAGCGCCACCAAGCCGGACTGGCTCAAGGAGGCAGAAGACATCAACAATCGCAAAGGTAGCAAAAAGGGGTTCAACAGTCTCAACGCGGACGATGAAAACGTGACAGAGGAACAGCTTGAGGCTTTCAGAATGAAAAGGCAGATCTTCGACGATCCGATGGCCAACTTTAAAGATAACGATGATGGAGTGTAGCTTGCACGGCGAACCTCGTATGCAATTTGCTTGGGTCGCCAGAAAAGCCATATTGATGTGGCTGACAGATAGAGTAATTACAGCATACGCTCATAAAAAAGCATGTACGCCTTGCTCTTGGCCACCTCCTCCCAGCTTGCTCCACGAATTGTGTCGTCAGAGCAGAAGACCCAGCCGCGTCTGAGATCCCGCTCCTTGTCTTGTGGTACCAAGTGCTGGACTAACTCGTCGCCATTTTGATCTCGCGCAGCCGGCGACTTGAACCGTACACGGTCGGATAAGACGTAGGCGGTGTAATGACCGCTTGACATCGACCCTTGGCTGTAAGAAGTGATGATGAGCTGTTGTCAATCACTCATGCTGATGCTACGAGCTAAGAGTGAACTCACTGAACCACTACAGCGTAGAGCCGATACTGAGATGATGCAGGCGGCAGCTTGGGATGCTGATTATCTTCGGCGTCAGCCGCAATGTCTCCACCAGGGGCGTCAGATGATTCCGAACCTGGCGGTCTACTTGACGGCGATCTCGATCGCCACATCCACCGATCCATCTTTGAGCCGCTCGCCTTTCGCTCGGCTCTGCCTCTGTCTGCTTCCAGGTCCTGCTGAAGCCTCAAAGCCTCGGCTTCGAGTGCGATTGGATCAGAACTAGGCTTGAGACAACCATATCTATCGTATTCTTCCTTTGGCGGCGCAAGCCACGGACCGAGGTCTAGGAATTCCGGAAACGTGACCATATCGTCTATTTTCTTGAAACTCTGGGTCCCTTTGAGCGGGTTCAGCGACTGGAAGCGCTTGAATTGAATCACGAGAACTGGCGGCGCATGGGCAATCAGGTACCGCTTGAGAGCGCTCCGCAAGACAGTTTGCTTCTCCTTTCGACGCTCGCGCTCAGCTTTGCTCTCAACAGGTCTCTCAGGCTCCGTCGCTGACACCGAAGCAATAGCCTCAGAACCAGCTTCCAGAATGTCTCCAGCCTCACGAGGAACTTCAGAGAGAGGTGGCGCAGAAATCGGCAAAGACTTGGGTTGCAGTGTAGGGGGTTCCGCTAGACTTTCGATGCGCTCTAAAGGCGGGTGCGGCTTGTACGGTTGTAGTTCGTTCACAACTGACCCGGCGGACGAGCTTGCCTTCATGACCTCGCTGCCGGAAACAAAAACGAGATCGGAGACAGGTTTTTTGGGGTCAGACTCATCGTCGGAAAGATCATCCTCCCGACCCGAAGTGCTGGACCGCGTCTGGAAATGAGGCCGTGCAGTGTCGAGTCGGCCCGTCCGCCTGTCATGCTCGATGCGCCAGCAACGCTTGCACTTGAAAGCATTCTCCTCCTCCAGAAGCTCAGTGGATGTGAACTGGTTCAGGGCTGCCACGAGGCCAGTACCTTGTTGAGCGAGCTGCACCGCGCTCTGCGACGCCGCCGGAGTCGAGTCATAGCTGGACAAGGCCTTCTCGAATAGATGTTGAGGAGTGTTACCCGCAAGGCTTTTCTGCGCAGCAGCCGCTGCCGCTGTAATGACATCGCTGACGGTCAAAGGCGTATGCCTGCTGTAATGCCGCGCCCAGCCAGACAGCGATGCGCGTGCTGACAGAAGGTGTCCCGCTTGCGGTACGACGGCAGGGGCGCTGCTGAGGATGCGTGAGATGTAAATCAAGTGCGGCGCAACGAGTTCTCGTTCCACTTGCGTCTTGCTTTTCTTGTCCGCCTCCTTGAATACGATATGATCAGGTGTGTTGCGAGCACTGGACGGGGGGCGACTGGTAGAGAGAGCCGTAGCTGGGGCAAGTGTCTGGGGGGCAGGGCTACCATCGCGGCTTGGCGCGACCAGCTGAGCTGCATTAGTACGATTAGCAGCACTTTCCAACACGCTGATGATGTTCCCTCCGTCTTCCGACACAGGCGACTTTGCGCCGCTACGAGAACGGAAGAGGCGGTTGCTCAGGCCGCTAGGAACCCGTTTGACCATCGGCATGAAGGGCTTGGAATTTTCGGTTTCCGACTCGCTGTGATCCTCTTCGCACTTTGGCTCTATGCTGTAGTTAGAGAAGTCGAGTCCGCCGGCGCGTACAGGAACTGGTGCCAGTGAGAGGGTCGCCATTTCGGTCTCAGTACCGCTGTCCATCCCGCTGGCCGCCTTGTGCTCTTTCTTTTTCTTGCGCTGACTTGGCTTGCGCAAGCCAAAAAACCGATCTCGCACGACAGGCGCGCCTTCACATTCTCCACCTCCTCCGCCTGCTGCTGGCAGCGCCTTCAAGCTGGACAAGGTAGACGCTTCGGCGCTCATCCTTCGTCGGCGCTGCCCATCTAGCGCGCCGCCGCCATTTCCGAGCCCCCACGCTGCCCAGCCTTTCGGTTTCGCAGGCGGCTCGGCAGGGCTGGAAGAGCGCCAATCCGCATCTGCCTGGTGCCCATCTGATTCCGCAGAGCCGTTGTGGACCGCTGCAGCAGCAGAAGCGACTGCATCATGCTTTTGAGCGTCGCGCTTGGGCAGACCGACTGACTTGCGCGTTCGGGCGTCGTACGCGCTGACGGGCCGGGGCGGCAGGTTAAGGCTCGCACTCGGTGATGCCTGGTGGGGCGAGACGGGCCCGGAGGGCAGAGCGGCAGAGCCTGCGCCTGCACGAATGGCAGCAGCTGTACTCGCCGTGAAAGATGTCCCAGCCGCTGCTGCTGCCGCATTCGTGGGCGTTGACGATCGGCGAGCCCAGCGCTCTGCTAGCCGAAAGAATCGATCGCGTTTCCTTTGACGGGGTTCCAAGTCAGGACGAATCGACAGGGACAGGTCATAAAAGTCTTCGTAGGTGTGCGAGACCTGCCATCCAAAGGGTGTAGGGTGTGAGGGTTCACAATCTTAACAGGAGCATTCAGTTTCACTCGGACTCACATAGCCACAACCTTGGCAAATAATCATACTGGCTAGCTTTCCCGCGAAGACCACGTCTACCAGAGGGCGCAGCGGGCGTTCCAGCGCTACGTGCGCTTCATCTCCTCGTATACTCTTGATGCTTCCATCGCTCGATGGCGTCCCTTCCTTATTGCCTTCATCTGTCAGCGGCGTAGGACGAAGTTTTTTGATGACGTCGATCTCTTCCATCCGGCAGCTGTCCAGCAATAATCGAAGCACCTCGTGGCAGTCCTGCTGCTCGTAGTCGTTGTATTGCTCATAGGCCTTGCCTAGCGATTTTAGGAGCTCTTTCGGGTTCAGTGTTGTGGGCGGCGCAGCGCCAGAGCCGTTGGATGAATTGCTCGAGGGCGTGACTTTCCTAAGGAAAGAGGTGGATGAGGACGGATTGGTGTTGCTGTCAAGAGTGGTGGCCGCAGGCGTCTTGAAGTTCCATGTCTTGACGAGAAGGTGCAAAAGTGCCATTGTCATGGGCATGTCCGCGGCCGTCAGCTCAACGGATTTCTGCTCGTGACTTTGTTCATCGGTCTTTCCGTTTGTTGCAATGGGCCAGGATGGTGACTTGCCCCTTCCATACTCGTCGTCACAGACCATCAGCGCGGGGCTCTGCTCCCGCAATGCGTCCCAATGCATCTGCATGCGCCTGAGCACTTGGATCTTGTGCTTCTCTTCCGGTGTCGATGTGGATGCATATGCAGATGACTCTGGCCAGCCATCGCTCCCATCGGACGCGTCCGCAGCTAGAAGTTCGCCAACGGCGGGGCCGAGAAATTCTCCCGTGACGAGGTCTCGGAGAGCTCGCGTCGCACTGGTCGCTTGTAGGATTGAGTTGAGGAAGCACGTGTTCCCGAGATTGACCAGACCAGGATGGGAGGACGAGGCTTCGTACTCGTTGTATGGTTCGGATGAACGGGGAGGCAGGGAAGATGTGACGAGAGGGGAGATGGGCCCACCATGTTCAATGATTGGCAGCATTGGAGGAGGGAGCTGCTGTACCTCGGCGGAGATGAGGCCGTTTTGTAGATTGCTTCGATCGTCAGCTGGAGATGCAGTACCATCTAGCGGCTTGGATGGCGGAGACACTGACACGGAAATCTCCGGCATGGCAGAAGCAGTCATCGGCTGACCTAGTTCAGAACAAGGGCTTGAAGCAGAAACAGCATTTCCTAAGGTCTGCACATCCAGAACCACCGCTGCGAGTGCGGACAATGAAGTCGCTGTGGTGCTGGCGGTGGTGCCGTTGCTGGCATCTGTCTGCCCGGGGTGGAGGGATGATAACACCAAGCTGCCTTTTATCTCTTCCGACGCAATCTTGGAGGCACTGTGACCGTCTCTGATGCTGTCTGCTACCAGCGTGGCGGTTGTGCTGGACGTGCAGACCTCGGGCAAGATCATCATTGGCCTGCGAGCCTGATGAATGGCCTTGGGCTTGGTCGTCGTAGATCCATGTACAGTTACAGTTGCAGGCGCAGATGTCGTTTCTTTGGTGGCATCGGACAGCGCCGGCACTGATAAGAGCTTGTTATTGCTCAATTGAAGACGGGGGTCATGAGAGGTGTTTGCGGACGACGCCCAGGGATCTGAGGTGGACGAGGATGTCGGCCATGATGCAGGCTGCAACCCCGCTGGACTGAAGGAGGAGAATGCGGTGGACCCTGATGCGGAAGAAGAGCCGGAAAACGTACCCTCCACGCTGCCATCGTTCGTTGCTGCCCCGCCTTGCTGTTGCTGCTGCTTGAGTTTATCCAGCCGGGCAAACGTTTTGGCTCGCAGCGTGATCGTCCCCGGCTCGCCCCCGACCATTCTCGCACGTTGGCTTGGCTCGGCTGTGCTTTTTGTCGGCACGCCACTCGCAAGTGAAAGGCCCAGTTCTTCGCAGATATTCGAACGTGGAGGAGTGAGGTTGCGGAGAGGGAGCTTCGAGGTTGGACATCGATGATGATGATGATGATGGCTAAGAGGGCGAGCGTGCGCCTCTCGCCTCAGGGCGTCCACGCGCCGCCGTTGAGAGCACTGCAGCAGTGTGCCCTCTGTGGCTCCCTCTGTGCTGTTCTCCCTGCGGGCACAAGTGCTGTAGCTCGGTAATTGTTCGGCTCCGAGCCGACGACCAAACACTCCGTCAGAAAGCAAATCACTACAGTACCATACATGAGCCTGTCATTGACGTCGGCGACGATGGCGACGATGGCGACGAGTTTCTCCTCCATTACGTTAAACATCGCGTATGGGTCCCACACACTGAACAAGAGCAGACGGCCGGGCATCCTTCTCGCCCATGGAGAACGGTCTATTTACGCCCTCGCGGGCAATCCGCCCCGCATCCATTCAAAATTTGGCAAGTTCAGTGTGAAATACACATTTTCCGGTCGATACTCCACCACCATCCCCTGCCGGCCGCCGCATTCAAATCCTGGCGTCCTGCTCCTTGCTTTAGTTCTTTAGCTGCAACTCCAGAGACCATTCCCCAGAGTTTACGTTCTCCGTCACTCTGCCGTTTCCCTTCATCATCGCATCCAGCACACGCATGCAACAGCTATGCAGTCCGATCGACGACCCAACGGAGGCATGGCACGCGCGCGCTCGGCCTCCTTTGAGCGCGTCAGCGCCGTCGTCCGCGCTCTCGCACGGCCCCAAGAAGATCCAGAGCCGGAGACGCCGCGAGAATTGACCGCTTCGCCGTCGCCGTCGCCGTCGCCGTCACCGTCGTGTTCGCCATCACCCAACTCGCATAGCGGCGAGGGGCCGGCCACAGCTGACGGGCTGGGGATCGCCATCAAACCCGACTCGGGTCATGTTGAGTCGGAGATAAGAAGGCGCTGGCATCCAATCGATCAGCAGTCCCTACGCTCGCCCTCAGCAGCAGCCGATGACGAAGCAGAGTGGCAGCAGGGAAACGGGTTGACGCAGGCGGAGAAGGAAGCGGGTCGAGCCCGGCGGCAGGAACTCAAAGCCGGCAGTGGCACGAAGACCCGGCGAAAGACCAAAGGTGGCAGTGCCGGGCGGCGACGCGGCAGTCGCGACTTGGGCAACATCAAGCGCAAAACTGTCAAGCCCGCAAAGAGCTGGGAGATTCCACGCAAGATCTTTCACTCTAGTATCGGATTTCTCGTCCTCTATCTATACCTATGCCACCACCCGCTCGATAAGATTGTCACGGGCCTCACCCGCTTTCTCGGGGTCGTCGTTACCGCCGACGTTATCCGTCTCAACTGGCCCGCTTTCGAGCGCATCTATGAGAGCGTGCTAGGCTTCTTGATGCGTGAAAGCGAAAAGAAGCAGGTAAACGGCGTAGTATGGTACTTAGTCGGCGTCATCACCAGCCTGCAGATGTTCCCAGCTGATGTCGCGTGTGTCTCGTGAGTTCTCTTCCACCCGTTGCATCCAAGGTTGGCTATATGCTAACCTATCTCGCTTTTTATTTCTATCGTGCTCAGCATCATGATGTGAGTTGTTGTAGCTGACGCGCGCGTCTCAGCTATGTAGCTAATATTGCCCCCCCGTCTGGCTAGCCTGTCGTGGTGCGACACTTCTGCCTCCGTCTTCGGGCGCCTCTTTGGCAGGCACACGTCCGCTTTGCCATCGCCTCCATTTGCAGCGCGCAAGTCACTCGCTGGCTTCCTCGCCGCAGTCATATCCGGCTCGCTCACCGCATTCGCATTCTGGGGAACATCCGTCGCTTTTCGCGGGGAACGCGCCGACGGGCTCAGCTGGGCTCCCGACCGGCCCGCCATCTTTGGCACGGCCAACGCACCAGGCCCGCACGGTACTGGCTGGTCAATCCTTGCACACGGGATTTCGGGTCGCAAGTGGTGGGACGCCGGGTTGGGCACCAGCAAAGGCTCATCATCCACGTCGTTTGCCTTCCCTGGCAATGCGGTCGCCGCTGCAGTCGGCAGGGTTGGCAGCACTGCAGCACCTGCAACGCCACGATGGCTTTCCGCTTCTTCGGTACCTGCTATGCCGCTCTGGTTGCTCTGTGCAGGTAGCGGCCTCGTCGCTGGCGTGGCTGAAGGCCTCGAGCTTGGTGGGATCGACGACAACCTTAGTCTGCCAATTCTGTCAGCCACAGGTATCTGGGGCCTTTTGTGGGCCTGGGGGAGGGTGGTCACGTGTTGGGTTCGTTGAAAATCCAAATAGATGCTACTTCAGATACTATATCCCCGTCTAGCATTTAATGTAAGTCGCAACAAGATTGTATTGTATTATATCGCTAAACAACACTGGACCGAAAGAGGTTGCGAGAGACACGCTGATATATTGCCTAGAATCTCAAGTCTGGATCTGTTCAAAGTCAAAGATGCGCGCATCTCGCTCCCATGTATACATGTGCTGACGAATGGAGCCGCCGATTCAACACCACGAAGTCCTGCTCATATGCCAATTCAAGCTCTAGAAAGCACGAGCATGAACGTGAGCAGCTCATCTACGTGACTTCTCTCCTGCGGCGCAACTGACCCTTGCCCCTCATTGACAAGTTCCAGATCATTTTGCACTCGGCTGTAGCCAGGCTGTTTCGCCTGCCGTCTGCGTCTGACCCACACTCAAATGAACAGAAGCATCACTACCAGAAGCAAGGAAGAAATAGTGAAATTGAAGACTCCTCGCTCTTGCCACATGACGCCGCAATTTGCATGCATCCCAATCATTTTTGCGGGCCTGCACTGCAGGCACGCTGTAGTCTGCTTGTAAGGCTGCCTGCAACACCGCCCACGAACATCATCTCGTCGCCTCGAAGTAAAGGTGATCGAGGGCTGCTCACCCGGTTGTGTGCCCTTTCGCAAGAAGCCGACAGCCTACGGGAGCGGACTCCAAGCCAAACGCGGGTCGAGCACAACAAGTGTTGCAGGAGGGTACCACGAAGCCAGCCAGGGATGCTCACAGCTTCCCCTTTCGTGTCGAAACCACCTCGGGATAAGACTACAACGCTGAGCAGGTTGCACGCCACGAGATTCTCTCAGAGCAATGGACCTTCTCCGAGGTACGGGCGGTCAGAAACTTGTGTGGGCCAAGTCTCCAGAAGGAAATGCGAATTGTTCCCACTTGGGGCAGAAGTCATACCTATATTCAGCTGCGGCGTGAAAGACGTAGCTCTCATTGACCCTGCTCTTGCATTCGCAGCCTGTGTCCATTTGATGTGAACATGCGGCCTGCTCCACAGGAAGTTCATAGATGGAGTAAACGCTGTGACTGAAAGTTTCCAAGCAAATGTATTGCTGTCGCTAACGTCTGGATATAATATGTTTGCTGACGTTTTATCGGGCGAGCAAAGTTCAACTACACGTCAATAGTAAGCAAGAAACCAAGGCTGTAAGCCTTGTTGCAAGGCCCAACTACAAAACTTGGCCGGCTTGGCATCATGTGACTCCTTAGAGCTTGGCACGCCCAACATCTCATCATCACACCGCTGATCGTCCCCTCCTTCCTTTCTCTTGCACAGCAACAATTTAACTAGCCAAAGCACGCGTGCAGCCTATGACCCCAGTGCTTGACCGTGTTTGCAAGGAATGAAGTTGGTCATTTCCTCAAGTCGAGATAGATACACGGCAGCAAGATGAAAGTAGATGAACGAATGCGCAGCCCACTCTCTTGTTTCAGAATCTTACCAATCAAGCATTTGCTGTCATTTCCCTCGTGGCTACGTGCGACGGTGGCTAGCGGGGTACGACGGTGGCTGGCGGGGTGCGACGGTGACCTTCGTAGTTGCTTCCCCTCTTGACTCCATTGTTCGAGTTGAACCAAGCTTGATGGTCGCGGGGTGCTTTGACGAGGGTCATATGGCAATGTTGGCTTGATGCTGGACGCCTTTTGCCTATTGAGACTCATCGAATGAAAACGCCAGGCTCGATGCTCAGCAATTCATTCCTGGGGGTTCCATCGTAGTTCCCTGTGATAGGCGCATGGTCGCTGAGGAAAGTGAGGGTACCCTCGCGCTCAAGATTGAGCTGCATGTCTACGAGGCCTGCGGTGTGGCCAGGGAGATTGTGAATGGTGATTCTTGGGAAGCCCTTAGGTGACGTTGATTCAACAATGAGTTCGTAGCAAGAGAAAATGCAAAGCCTTCAACATATGGTCCGCATGCAGAAAAGAACTTGCCTTGACTGTGGAGTCATCGAAAGTCTTCCAGTTGAGGTCAAGACCTGGCAACACGAATTTGAGTACGAGTGACTCGTCCTTGCATGAACATCTCTGATCATAGTTACGTACTCAAGTAATGCTTCATCCCGATACCCAAGTCGGCACCTGTCGCGCCGCTTTAGAAGGCACTTTCAAGCTCTGCGCGATGCACGGTGATGGCGGTCAAACCAAGCTGACTTTCAATCAATCTGGGAAGTTAGAATGGCACCTACAAAGTGTATGGACTACCTCTAGGACATACGTTCCAATCCAGTTGACCAGGCCGCCGGCATGGTCAAGGTGTAGGTGGCCCATAGTGCTGTGTTTGACGTGCTTAATGACATATCTATCTTTTTTGGTCGCCTGGTCAAGCTCGTGTTCCTTGTCATAGCGTACATGCACAAAACGTCAGAAATGACTGGGCCCCAAAGCCTTTGGTAGAGGCGGCAAATGGTTAAAACCAGCAACTGGTGTGGTCGGCAGCAAGATCATTATCACGGGGGAGCATACTTCAGATCCCAGTAGGTACATACCTCTGGATAGACCTTGCCGCAGCCCGTCCTACAGAAGATGAGGCCGGCCGTGGAATGAGCAATCAAAACGGCGTACACGACCATTCCCTGCGCTCGGGCTTGTTCAGACAAGGTGCGAAGAAAGAGTTCAGCAGGGGAGCCTAGTTCTGCAGCGAGCTGGACAGACCTTTCCATTGGAGTCTTTCGGGTTGCTCATGGGTCAACGCATTGCCGCCACCCAGAAACCAGCTTGCATCAGCTTCCAAAAATGCACTACAAATCTGACATAAAAAGGGATACCAAACTTGGTGCGGAGATGAGGGTGCAACCACGTAGGGAAACTTGCACACAGATATGAAGTGCTTACCACAAATGCCTTGGTTCCCTTGGGAACTCGGTTCAGGGCCTAGAATGAGCACGAAAAGGGGTCGGGTCGGCAGCCTGGCTTGAAAGTACATTTAGTCATTCATGAGCGTATCACATACCAGCGGGAGAGCCAAATGGCGTCCGCCTTTTGCTGGGATAGCTGCAAGGATATGTGTCCCACCGTCTCACCAACATGGCCCTAACAAAACACCACCGGTGTGCATCTGTTTCGTGTCGCACTTGATAGTTTGATGTCATGGTGAGTAGCTCGCTCTTCCTTGCTTTGTGTCTTAGGGAATGTCGACCTGGTTGAACAATCAAGGGAAGCAGCAAGTGCGAGCAATCGATATCATGGAGTTTTATGGAAGGAATGATGAGCGTCGTAACCGAAAGGCGTTTGGCACATGCCACTTGAAAGTATTGGATCCCAAAGAGCCAGCCGACAAACATAAAAATCGATCAATCCCGATTTGCATTGAGAGCTGAAGGTTCGCATGGATTGTACCAAGTCTACCAGGTCTATACAAGGTATGCACCAGGCCCTCGAGCACCTCGTCGCTGGTCCTTGGGTCGCTTTGCCATCCGTGGGACGTGGAGGATGTTGCCAAGTCAGGCTGATACCCCCGTATGTCGCGGCTGGTCCCATTTTGAGGGAAAAGGGTAGGGAGGGAGGAGACGTCTGATTCACCTAAGGTTTAATATTTTGGAAAAGTCCACCCACACACTCCCTTCGATGGTTCTCATATTGTCCTATTGCTCAATGAATCGACCCGCGAACGAGCAACTCCCACTATTATTTAGTCCATCTCCAGACCGGCGAGGGCTCCGAATGACCGTATCCCCTCCGCCAATCACATCCATGGTGTCATCGCAAGGCTCGGTGGCCTCAGCCTATCACAGACGTGGGTGACTCTCCAATCACACTACTTGCCTTCAAATCTGCCAGCGATCAACATCGGTTAAATTCAATTAAACAAGCCTTGCCGCCTGTGTGTTTGCCTTGCGTCGCCACCAATCTCTTTCCGGGTTTGATTTAATTCTTCTTGCCATCACCAACGGCCACAAAGGCTGAACGCGAATAGGCTGGGCATCACAAGGGTATGTGTGAATCAGTGAGACTATGAAAGCAGACAGAACAAAGAGAATCGCATACAACCATACCCGGAGGGTGATGACAGCCGCGAAGTTTCGAAGTGACAGGATGCTGGCTTTCGTGTTACTCAAGGACTTCGTGGGAGGCGCCTTCTAGACTGATGCCGCAAAAAGAGGGTCATGGCAGTGACTTGTGCATGCCTAACGCCGGTAAGAATAGTTTAAGTCCGTCAAGAAGCGGGGCGTCGCGGACAGCTTGTAGCGCGGGCCGCGGCTATTCGTGGTGTGCTGACCCCATTGGATCCGTTCAGAGTAGATCAAAGAAAATAGCCGATGGGGCTGGCGACATCACTATGTTGTTCGCAGGAGGAAGTTGTGCTCGCAAGCTGCAAGCCGGCAAAAGGATGCGTGAACCTCCTCTGAACACTCCCCTACACACGAGTTTGGACTCACATCCGGCTAGACATCCGGAGCCGGCAGGCGGGTGGCGAGACCCGAGACTGTGAGTTGGGGTGGAGAATTGCCTGTCGCCCGTGGCTGTGCGCGGACTGCAACATGGAGCATGGCGCAAAGTTGCGCCGCACTGCGCCGCCCATACGAGTGACATAGCTTCCATGCTAGCAAGCGTTTGTAGTAGAGTAGCACGCAAGCTGCTTTTGTTGCATACCCTGGCACCCTTAAGTGTATATATATATATTTGACCGGCTCCACAGTCCACAGACTGGAGACACCTATGCTCTCGTCAATGCGTTCCAGGTCCAGCTTGCTCTGTGACATCCGATGGAACCATAAGCAGCATCTGGCGCCGCTTTGCCTAATCCTTCATCCCTCCATCTCACCCTTTCGCCATGGCTGTTTCGCAAGGCCAGGCGGCTGAGCACCGGCCGATCCCCCAGCCCCCGGAGCGTTTCTTGACCGGTAACCTCACAGATATCCACTCCACCGAAAGCCTTCCCGACCTGGTTCGGCTCAGCGCGATTTACGGCCCTATTTACCAGCTTCATCTGCTCGACCAGTACATCGTCTTCCTCTCCAGTCATGAGCAAGTCGACCACGTCTGTGATGAGGGCAAGTTCGAGAAGGGTATCAGCCCCCCCTTGCGCGAGGTGCGAGACTTCGCCGGCGACGGCCTTTTCACAGCCTTTGGAGATGAGCCCAACTGGAGTCTCGCTCATCGCATCCTAGTTCCTGCCTTTGGACCGCTGGCCATCCGCAAGATGCAGCCCATGATGATGGACGTCATCAGTCAGATGCTTCTCCACTGGGAGCACCATGCTGGTCAGCCGTTCGAAGCTGCAGAGCAGTACACCAATCTTACCTTTGTGCTTATATCTACAGCATGCGCTAAAGGAATGAAAGCACAGTTCTGACCCTTTGCTTTCCCTTCTATGCTTACGCTGCAACAGGACACAATCGCCTGGTGCGCCTTCAAGTACCGCTTCAACAGCTTCCATTCGGCCACTTCACACCCATTCATCAGCACAATGGTCTCCTTGCTCAAAGGTAAGCATACCTGTTGAAGCCTTCACTCTGAGCGGAGTCCCGCTAAAACGCCTGCCTGACCCGCTCAGAATCTAGCGCGCGTGCCAAACGCCCGGGCATTCTCAAGAAGCTGATGTTTATGAGCGACGCCGAGTATACTCGCAACATCCAAGCCTTGCACAAGCAGTGCGACGAAATCATTGAGGCCAGATGCAAGTACCCAGACCCTGATGCGCATGACTTGCTCAACAACATGATCTTGGACCGTGACCCTTCGACGGGAGAAGCGTTGTCTGACGAGAACATCCGTTATCAAATGGTTACCTTTTTGTGAGTGCAAGCGGCAGTTTCACAAGAGGAGTAGATTATAGTTGACACTCTCTCCGGCTGCGGCGTGTGCTTGTATCTCCTCCAGGATCGCCGGCCATGAGACCACCTCTGGCTTGCTCTCCTTCGCCACTTACTTTATGCTCAAGAACCCGGCCATCTTCCGCAAAGCACGCGAGGAGGCGGACAAAGTGATTGGCGAATCGGGTGGCGACATGATGAAGATGAACGCAAACAAGCTCAAATATATTGACGCCATTCTCAAGGAGACCCTCCGCCTGTGCCC
>NW_013546838.1:0-17452 GCF_000711695.1 Tilletiaria anomala UBC 951 | reverse complement strand
GGGGGGGGGGGTCAGACGCGGGACTCGGACTCACAAACTGGTAAAGACGCAGTGCGATCTGGAAACTTGATGAGTGGCGTGTGAGCTCTGGCTCGCCGCATGAGCGTCTGTCGGAGCATGACGACGTATGTCCTGACGAGCGTTCAGACAGCACGATAGGTCTGGCGAGGCAGGCAGCGGCAGGCTAGGGAGCGGGAAGGAGGGAAGGAAACATGCATCCTGGACATGGCCTTTGCGAGGAAGGTGTTCGTTATGATCTCATTGCCGGCACCTCAGCTTGTTCTTTGTCCAAAAAGAAAAAATCAGAACTAGATTCAGAAAAGAAAAAAGATATTTCGTCAGTCTGTCAATGGTCTGTGGCTCTGCGTTGTCCATCTCTCATTCGAACCTCGAGTCTTGCGTTACATGTACCGGGTACAGCAAATACCCCTGTTCGAGCGCACCCTCGCTGAGCAGAGCGGCGGGCATAGGGACATGAGATGCAAAGGGGCGACAGCGAGTGGGCTCGCTTGTTGCTCACGAGACGAACTGTTCGCCTCGACCGTGTACGAGTGCAGTACACAACACTACACTACAGCACATAGGAGCAGAAGAGACTGGAAAATGCAGTGCGCCTAGTTGTCCAACGATGCGCTCCGCCATGGAATCACTCGAAAGGCCACCTACAGTGCCTCATAGCCGCAGAAGCCGCCCCTCCTTCCGGTGGCGGAGGAGAGCGTGAACGCGTCGACCGACATCTTCCGCTGACATTGTTTTGAAGGGCGGGGCTAGCCTGAATGCGCGGTATAATCATGGTGATCAGCATGATGAACGAGTAATGAATGTGGTAGTGGGGTATGGTATCTTTCTTGCTTTTGCGAAAATGTTCTTTGATGAATTGCCATCAACCCATGAACCTTGCTGCCGTCGATTCGCTTTTTGGTGTGCGCGTGTGCGTGCATCGTGCTGAGAAAATGGTCGAACGATGGCACACGTGGCAAAAGACGTGTATGGAAGGGAAGACGAGCGATCCGGGTGCCCAATCGCGTCGCATCCATTAGTCAACAGGCCCGAGAGGGCTAGCAGCGAGGCGGCCGACATCGACCGCGGCGTCAGGGGTTGCACCGTGTTCGCTCTCGTTCCACGTCTCCATCAGCGGGCCCTGCGTCGCGGTGATCGCAAAAAGGCGCTTCTCTAGCGCTTTCTGCAGCTCGTCCGCCTCGTCGCTGCCGCTAGCGCTCTTCGGCTTGGGCTGCCTCTTTGGTTCTGACGCCGATGCAGGCCGTTGTTGCTGGGGCGCCTGCTGAACTCGTTCCACAGTGGCGTGGGCACTAGCACTCGCGCGCCCCGCGCGGATATTGCGCCGCAGGCTGCGCTTGGCCTCCAAGTCGTCTCCATCCGCCTTTGCGCCCCAGCTCGGACTGGAGCCTGCCCCCGCTGCTGCTCCACCCGTCGCTTTGCCTGCAGCAGGCCCGCTGCCAGCGGCGGGCGGCTCGGCGCTGACGGCTGTCGTGCTGAGGCTCTGCAGCGCTGCGTTCGACGGGACCAACAGCGCCGCCGCGGCCGCGTGTGCTGCTGCGGCTGTCGGCGTCAACTGGCCTGTGCCCTTGCCTGCGTGCGTGCTCCCCATCGCGGTGCAAATAGCGGGGGGCGGAGATGAGGAGGTGATGGGCGCGCCGGACTCCGGGTCGGCGTCGATAGAAAGGATCGACAGCGTCGGTTTCGCCGCTGCCGCAGACGCAGGACTGCGCGCCGTCGCGGATGACGATGAAGATGGGCCGTGCAGCGTGCTTTCGGATAGGTGCAGCTGCAATCCGTCCTTGTTGTCATCGCCTCTCGTAGACCCAGAAGCAGGCTCGCCATCATCACCGCCGCTATCACTGCCCCACAGCTGTATGAGCTTGGAGCTGCGCTTGCTTTTCCCACCCGCCGCCAGCACTGTCGCTGCGCTCGCGTTTGTGTTCGCTCCAGGCGGCTTAGATAGCAGCACAGACTGCTCCGGCGAGCGGTACGCTGCGCTCTGACCTGATGCGGACGAGCGGGCGTCCGATGTGCGACGGCTCGCCGAAGAAAGTGGGGTCGGATCCGGTCGCTGGTCGTTGATGGAATGCTGCGCGGTGAGGCGAATGGAGCGCACGACGGCGAATGGCTTTGTCGACGCTGAAGCTACTGAGTTGGGCGCCGCGCTGAGCGGCGACGCGAGCAACTCCTCGCCGTCGCTGCCTGCGCCTGCCTCGGTGGCATGCGAATCTTGCGCGAAGATAGGGGTGACGGAGATCAGGTGGTCGAACGAGCTGGACCGCGAGGAGGGCATCGAGGAGCGGTGGTTGGCGCCTCCGCCTCCGCTGCTGCCGCCGCCGTAGCTGCGCGCGCCGTGGCCGTGCGGCGCGTAATGCGGGGGGGCCGACTTTGTGTTCGCGCTGGCGGAGAACTGCCGGGGTGGCGGAGGCGGAGAGGTGGCAGAGAGAAGGAGCCTGGTTGCATTTGAGGCCTGCACGGGCAGGAAGTTGCTGCCGTGCGGAGTGAGGAGCGAGAGCACGAGGATTGTCTGTCAGCCGATAGCTCGCTCGGGTTGCTGCTGCTTATGAGTTGCCCACTCACCCTTGCAAAGCGCCAATAATGCCGTTGAGGCGGTCCTTATCTGCGCCTTGCGCGGACCGAGGCGGCGGCATGAATGGCGCATCGGCCTCGGCTGGCGCCATGTCCTGCGTGGAGCTATATCCTGGTACATTTGCACCCTTCGTTCTGCGTGCGTCTGCTACCAGATGGGTCGGCACACCGACATCGGCTCCGAGCAGCGGAGTACGCTCTTGGTCATCGCCTATGCTGCTGTGTGCAGCAGCAGCGCGCTGCTTGGACGACGAGGCGCGCGAGCGAGGAAAGCAACATGGAAAAAAGCAGGCTGCAAGGGTGGCAGGCGAGGGGAGGAGCTGCGTGCGGTTGTTGCTGTTGCTGCTGCTAGTTGCGGTGTTCATGGCGGGCTAAGCGTGTCCTGCGGCGCGATTAATAGCAGCTAGACACGGCCATACAACTTCCCGCTGCGTCGTGAACGAGTCCTAAGGAGCGGAGGGGGGCTCGTGGTGCGTAGTGCGTGGGGGATATGCATGGATGGATGGATGGGTTGGTGCAAGGATGTCTATGGTGAGGATTGAATTCATTTGCGATGTCCCGCCGAGTGACTCCCCGCGTTCCGCCCTTCTGGATCCGGTGATTCGGGATATAATCAGGGGGAAATGGATCTTTCTGGGGCTTTCCCCTCGCACTGTTCGCTGCGTCGGATGATCAGACCAACCCATCCTCATATCATCCATCCCCATACCTCGTTTGCATCAGAAGAGACGAGAATCGTCCACCGTTGCTGCTTCAGCTTCAGCGCTTCTCCCTCTCCCTCTGCCCCGTGGTCTGGCTTGCCTTACCCTTGCCCTTGCAGGTCTGTCCGAGGCACTCGGCTCGACTCGCCTGTCTGGACGTGCTTTTGCTGGCCCCCGGGAGTCTGCAATCAGCGACGAGGATCAACGCCCGCCCGCGCCGCGCTTGCTAGAGAGGAGAGAGAGAGAGAGAGAGAACGTTTGTGCAGTCTCACCTTCTCCTTCTACGGCAAAGCAACCTCGAGCAGCGAAAGAAGCAGCGCTCACCCTGTCGGAGCGTATCTAGCCATCGACATGCCGCCTAAAAATATCGTCGAGGGTCAGATCTTCAAGGTGAGTCCCCTTCCCCAAGTCTCCAAACGGACTCCCCGCGTCGCAGTAGCCTGCAGTTGGCGCCAAGGGCGCATATCGGGCAGGAGGAAACTTGTTTTCAGTGTCCACGTAGCTTTCCTTTCTCTGACCTGGTCCTGACACGCTTGGTCCGACCAATAGGCCACCTACTCGGGCGTGCCGGTGTACGAATGTATCATCAAGGGCGTCGCTGTCATGCGCCGCCGCGCCGACGGCTGGCTCAACGCGACCCAGATCCTCAAGGTCGTCGGCCTGGACAAGCCTCAGCGCACGCGCGTCCTTGAGCGTGAGGTGCAGAAGAATACACATGAAAAGGTCCAGGGCGGGTATGGAAAGTACCAGGGTGAGCACCTGTTCCTCCTTTGAACACATTCTTCATCCTTTTGTCCATGCTAACCGACACAAACATGCTCTTTTCATCTGCGGCTGCTGCACATGCAGGGACATGGATCCCCTTGGAGTCCGCCATCAAGCTCGGGCAGCAGTACAACATCCAGCTGCTGCTCGAGCCCCTCACGTCGTATGTCCCATCAGCCGAGTCGCCCCCACCGGCGCCAAAGCACACGGTCCAGTCCGCGAATCGCATCAAGAAAGGGCCTTCGGCCGTCGAGATCTCGGCGCTGGCACGCGCCCGCCGCGAGACTTCCCTCAACTCGGACAGCGACGACGACGACAGCGCCACGCTCGGCTTGCCCGGCGGTGCAGGCGTTGCAGCGGCAGGCGCAGCTGGTAGCGGTGGCG
This sequence comes from Tilletiaria anomala UBC 951, assembly GCF_000711695.1. Lineage (NCBI taxonomy): Eukaryota > Fungi > Basidiomycota > Exobasidiomycetes > Georgefischeriales > Tilletiariaceae > Tilletiaria > Tilletiaria anomala. The sequence goes on along the minus strand of NW_013546838.1, from coordinate 13,013 downwards.
CGCGGCGTCGGGCAGCGAGCGAAGGGAGCATGTCTCCGAGCCCGAGCGACGTCAGCAGTTCGTCGCGCACGCCGAGCCCGATTGCGACGGCGCGGCCCAACGTGCCAGAGTACTATCAGGAGGGCCGTCCACCGAACGGCTCGGCAGCAGCGGCAGCCGGCGGCGGCAGCGGTTTTGCGCCGGGGTCGCGAGGCGTCATCCCCTACGGCCAAGATGCGTACGACCGCGTGGCCGGGTATGGCGTGCGCGATGATGACGGGCTGTCGCGCTACGCCGAGATCATCCTGGACTACTTTATATCAGAGAGCACGACAATTCCCCCACTGCTCATCAACCCGCCGCCAGACTTTGACGCGAACATGTCGATTGACGACGACGAGCACACGGCGCTGCACTGGGCCTGTGCCATGGGCCGCATCCGCGTCGTCAAGCTACTCCTCTCCGCCGGCGCGGATGTGTTCCGCGTCAACACTAACGGCCAGACAGCGCTGATGCGCGCGGCGATGTTCAGCAACAACTACGACTTACGCAAATTCCCCGAGCTCTTCGAGTTGCTTCATCGCTCTATCCTCAACATCGACCGCAACGACCGCACGGTGTTTCACCACGTCGTCGATCTCGCGTTGTCGCGTGGCAAGCCGCACGCCGCGCGCTACTACCTCGAAACGATGGTCACGCGCCTGAGCGAGTACGGCAGCCAGCTAGCCGACATGCTCAACTTTCAGGACGATGAGGGCGAAACGCCGCTGACGATGGCTGCACGCGCGCGCTCCAAGCGCCTCGTGCGCCTTCTGCTCGAGTACGGCGCCGACCCCAAGATACGCAACAAAGAGGGCAAGAACGCGGAGGACTACATCATCGAGGACGAGCGTTTCCGCGCGTCCCCCGGTCGCACCAGCGCCGCAGCCGCCGCCGTCGCTGCTCTCGCAGCCGGAGGGCCAGGCACGGGCGGCAACGGCAGCGTGCCCGTCGCCGCGCTTTGCGGCCTCGATGGCAGCGGCGGCGCTGGCGCGACGAGCCTGCATACGTCTGAGGCGGGCCAGCGTGCCGGCGGGCGCGCTGTGCAGCTGATGGCCAAGCTGCTGCACCAGCTCGCCGACTCGTACGACGCTGAGCTCGGCAGCGCGGACAAACGGCTTTCGCAGGCTGCGAGCCTGCTCGTGCAGATTCAGGCTGAGGTGCGCGAGAGCGATCAGGTGCGCCAAGCGCTGCAGCGCGAGGCCGACGACGGCGACCGCGAGAAGGACGCGCTGGCCCAGCTCGAGGCTGAGCTCCGCACGTCTATCGCCAAGCGCCACGCAGATGATATGGCGCGCAGCTGGGACACTGCGCAGGACCACGTCAAACGCCTCCGCATCGTTAATGGACTCCCGGAAGACGCGCTTTTTTCATCCAGCGCAGCAGCAGGGGGGCAAGGGGCATCAGGCGGCGACAGCGAGCAAAAAGGCCCTGCGAGCGCGCAGGACCTGCTCGCGCCCGTCGCGGCGGGCAAGCCGTTGCAGGAGCAGCTTGCCGAGCTGCGCCAGCTCGTGTCGGACGCCAAGGCGCGGCACAGCGCGCTTGTGGACCAGTTCGTTGCCAAGGCCAAGGAGCAAGGCACCGGTAAGACCATGGCCGCATACCGCCGCCTCATCAGCGCCGGCTGCGGCGGTATCGCCTCCGAGGAGGTTGACGCCGTCGTCACGGCGCTGTGCGACCTGCTTGATGAGAATGGCAGCGGCAAGTGCGCTGCCCCTGGCGGTGGCAGCTCCTGTGCGGATGGCACAGGCAATGCACAGACCCAGGCCGCCGCGGGCGCAAAGGATGCAGCCGCGATGCTGCGCGGCGTTGCGGCTGCGTCGAGCAATCATTGATTCGCAAGGCCATCAAGAACGTAAGCAGATGGGATTTGGTGCTGAAGGGCGCGACGAAGACGAGCACGTAGAAACCAGCGTGGATGCGATTGTTCCGTGTACAGTATCATCAAATGTTTGTGGCATGCAAAAAGGGAATCACATGAGACGATGGGTTCTGGTGCTTTGCGAGCTTCAGCAGCTCCGTCTGGCCTCCAGCTTGACGAATATGTTGATCGTTTCTTTCATGACCGCAAACGTGTCTACTACATGACCCCTCTCTGCTCCTCCATGGCACACGTTCACGCAGCGCTCTTCTCCGGCGCTGGCGCCATCGAAGGCTTCCTGTCGCCCGCGGGAGCACCACCTGCAGCAGCGCCGCCTCGCCTCTTCTGCCCGCCGCGCTTGGTCTTGTGTCTTCCACTGCTCGCGCCGTCCTCGGCGCCGGACTTCTCCGCACAACTCGCGCCGCTTGCGCCCTCCGTCGCCTCTGTCTGCTCCTTTCCAAAAGCCGCGCCTTGCCTGCCTCTTGCCCTGTCCTTCTTGCGCTCCTCCGGCGGCGTCGAAATCTCGAGGCGTGGGACGCACCCGCCCTTGTCGGACTTGAGGGTCTGCCCGGCCTTCTTTAGGCCAGCTTGCATTGCGTCCTCGCTGACGAACTCAATCAGCGCAAATGGTCTTTGCACCCTCGGCTTCTCCTTGTCCTTGCCGGCATCGCCCTCGGCCGGCTCGTCAGCGCCGCTGGCCGCAGAGTTGATGTCGCCTCTGTGCCTCCTTTCGTTGGAGAAGGCAAGTTTGACGTGGGTGATCCCTTGCGCCGCATCGCCAAAGTAGGACTTGATGTGTTCTTCGCTGACGGGAAGCACATCTGCCAGGCCGGAAAGATAGAGTTCGGGAGCGCGCTTGACTGGAGGCCTGTCGGCTTGCTGTTTGCCTTCCTTACCCTTGGCGCTGGCCCGGCTGGTGTCCGTGCTGCACGCCGCGCCTGACTCCGCGTCGGAACGTGCGCCGGTGCTGCTGCTCACTGCATCCACGCTGCCAAACTTGCGCTCCTTCTTCGGGTTCGCTCTCAGATCCCGCTTGCTGGCGCTGGGGGCAAGCGAGTCTTGTGCAGATGCAGGGGTGCCCCCGTTCGCCCTGTTTCCAGCAGCACCCGCGGCAGCACCGCCATTATTGCTCGGACCGTTGGTCCTTCCGGCCGACGAAGCAGACTTGGCAGCGTCCCAGAAATCACGTGTAGCTTTCGGTCCTGTCGGTGGCTGCTGCTGCTGTTGCGGCGGCGGCGGTGGTGGCGTGGCATTTGGCACGTTTGGCGAGGCCTGCAGAAGCGCCGATCTCGCGGTAGCGGCCCCGATTGCGTTGGCGACGGGCGTGCTGGCGGGTGGCGGCACGTTGTTGAGTCTATAAGCAAAGTTGAAGCCCTGACTCTTTGTCTCTGCGCTGATGCGCCCGTCCCTGACGTCGAGCACGAGACTGCCGTACGCCGCGTCGGGCAGGTTCCAGTTCCACGTGTTCTTCCACGCCGGCTCCTCGCTGACGGCGCCGTTGGGCGCGGCGACGGGCGGCAGGCGGTTGGTGACGGCGAGGGCGTTGTTGAGCAGGATGCGCTGGTTGTCATCAATCACCGATTCAACCTGCGACTTGACCGTATCCCACACCTCGCCGAACGCGGTCTTTGCGCTGACGAGCTTGTTGCGGAAGTTTTCCGCGTCGTGCTGCACGCTGAACTCGTTGTACGAGACGCCGTACCTGAAGTGCAGACCGGCGGAGACCGTCAGGTCGGCCTTGAGCGCCAGCGCGAGCTGCGCCAGCAAGCCTTCCCTGCCGGGCGAGGCGTGCGTGATGAGCATGCGCGTCTCCGTGGGGTCGTAGACCTGTCCGATCGGAGACCAGAGAATGAGGTATCAGTCACAAGACTCCCCCGCAGCCCACGTTTGCACCCACCTTTTGAGCAGTATCCACCAGCTCGCCGATCTGCAGCACAGTCGTCCACATAGTCCCCTGCCCGCCGGCGATGGTCGCGTTGCCGGTACCGTTGTCAAACAGCTTGTGCAGCACGACGGCGCCGCCGAGCCCGAACAGGCGCAGCTTAACGCCGCCGACATCGATGACGCGCGTGGTGGCCTCGTCGAGGACGTGCAGGTTTGGCACGGCGTACTCGCCCGTGCGGAACTTTTCGAGGATCGCCACGTCCTCGCAGGCACCCCAGACGGTGAAGACGGGGACTTCGAGTTTGCGCTGGCCATTGAGGAAGAGCGGGAAGTCGGACAGGAGCGGCACGGGTGAGTTTATCACCTGCGTGCGCAACGCAGACTGCGTCGCTGCCGCCGCATTCGCCAGGCCGCGCGTCGGCTCGGCGGCCAGTAGCTGCGTGCGCAAGTGGGGCGAGATCAGAGTCGAGTACTGCACGAGATGCTTGAGAGTGCTGAGGGGAGTAGCAAGCGTCGTGGCGGCGGTATTTCAGTGCGGGTTCCCGTGTACTCAAGTTTCCGCTCAAGGTTTGTGCAGCTCACCGATCGCTGATCCGCCCGAGGCTCGATGCCTCGTAGAAGCCAAAGTCACCCGTGTGGATGATCGCCTTGGCTTGATGTTCCGCTGCGAGCTGATTCAGCGAGGAGATGTTACCTGTGAGGGATGTTCAAAGAGAACGAAATGCTCAGTTACACAGTAGCGCACGTTTCGACTTGAACATGCCGTGACAAGATGGATTTGGCAAGATGCTTACCTCGCACATCGGCCACACACAGGATCCGTCCATTAGGACCGTCGATCGCGTATGTCTGGTTGTTGACGGCGGAGGGTACAAGGTTGATGGGTGGCGCGGGTGTGGGTGCGGTGCCGGGTGCAGATGCCGAGGCAGCTGCTTGAGCAGCTCCTCCGCCAGCCGCGCTCGCGTTGGAAGCCGGAGCGCCTCCTCGCCCCCCGAGATTTCCTGCTGCTCCGCCTCCAAACCCACCGCTGCGGCCGCCCGGCCCGCCATAGCCGCCTCTACCACCTCCAAAGCCTCCTCGGCTGGGAGGGCCGCCGCCACCGCTGCGGCTGCCTTGGCCGAAGGTGCCAGTGGTGCCATGCGAAGGAGTGGGTGAGGTGCCGCCAAAGCCGCCGCCGCCAGAGGGCCGCGGTGTGAGGGTGTTGGAAGCCATGTCGTCGTTGTTAGGGTGCCCTTGTTGTCGTTCAACGAGGGCGCTCGTCGGTTCGTGTATCTCTTCACGGATCGCTTCAATGGAAAGAGCCGGCGAAGGGGGCAAGGGAAGTGCCACTGCAACCCGGAACGAGGGTGACCTTGGGTCCTGTTGCGTCTCTTATGTGGTCGTCTCTACCGAAGCTTCGACCTCTCCAGTCTCCTCCCTTTGGGTGGACTTGTTCTCCTGCGCCGCAGCGTTTTGGTCTTTGACGGTGGTGGTCTCCTTGAGAGGGGACGCAGCCGCGCCGACAAGAGATGAGAGGAACGCTGCAGGTACTGCTTCTGCGGAGCTGGCAGCGAGCGGGGAGGAAGAGGATGGACTGATGTGGGATGTGGCAGATGAAGATGCCTCCCGCGAGCGCGTCTGCCTGCTGACTGTCTTATTTTTCTGTCGCTTCTCTTGCGCCTGAGCCTGAGCCTGAGACAGCTGCCTATCCCTATTCTCCTGGGAAGAGAAGCTGCTGACGCGGGCGACTTGGGCGAGCTGCCAAGCGTGGGAGACTGCGGTGGAGGCGGCGGCTTTGAGAGTCTCTTGGCCTTTGCGACAAGTATTGCGCCTGACTATTGTATTGTTGCAACGCACAAAGAGAGTAGAGAAACACCGAGACAGCGTCTCGTTCTACTCCTTGCAATGCAATCAAAAGAAAAAGAAAAAAGAAAAGGGGGGCGGCGGTTTCTTCGATGCGCTTGGTCGGCAATGGACTGCGTGCGCTGGTAATACCCAAGGAGAAGATGGGCAGGTCCCTTCTATTGTACAATGAGAGCATGGAGCATGGTGTCCCCATCATTGCCATCGAGAAGATTTGTGCGTGTGTGGGTGGGTGGTCCCAGCCAGCGACAGACGGGCGTGCGGGCGCGCGAGCGGGACATGGACACAAACAGGGACAGGGATAGGGGGCACTGCAGCAGTCAAGTCGGGTCCGCACACGCCTCGCAAGGGTCTTGCGAGACAGGCGCAGTGCTGGGATCCACGCAGCGAGAGTGCGTGCCGTCCAACAGAACAAAAAGCAGCTGCTCGATGCGCTTTCAGTGCAAGATGCGAACTAGGGACACTGCTCCGAGTCATTGACGGCAGCGTAGCATGCAATCCCAGGCTCGCGCGCCAAGTGTTTCCTGAAATGCAGAGTATATTGGATAGAGTGATAGAAATACATAGCGGTCCCGCGAGGCGCCGCGACGGCACGCGTCATAAAGTCTGTGCTTACTTGGGTCGAATGCCCACTGCAAAGAAGTGCGATCGATGCTCGGGGTCTACCTTCTGTGGGCCGCTCATCAGCCCGCAAGATGTGTGGTTCGACATCACTGTTCGGGATGTTCCTTGCCTTTGAACATGGCCCATCCCTGCCCCCCATCCTTAATCTCCATTTCTTTGGGCGCGACAAGTTGGTCTAGAGTGGGGGCGAGAACGGCGGATGGAGCATCAGCCGGGGTTCCACGACGCAAGGGGAAAAGAGGGTGACAAGACAGCTCACCATCCCAGTAGAGGTAACCCCACGCCTTTCTCTGCTCTGGGTCCTTGGTCAGCGAGGTACGCGTCACCTTCCAGTACCGTATCCCCCTCTCGCATGAAGTCGTGAGGCCGAGCCGTCGTTGCGTTTTCAAGAAGCTTTTGGGCAGAAAGGAAAACTTGTGAGCATTCTCAAAGACTTGCTTCTCGCTTGTGTTCTCCCAGCGCGGCTGCCAGACCTTCTGGCCTATGCCATCGCGCGGCAGGTCGGCGAGAAGGTCGAACAGCTGTTGCCTGGTCGGGCGTTGGAGATGGTGGCCGATCTGCGTCCGCAGCACGCGAGGGAGCGACTCGGGTATAAATTCCTGCAGCAGGATCAGCGATGTGTTAGGGTTACTCGAGGGTGCCGCTGCTGCTGCTGCTGATGAGCGCGGTGCCTTTGTCGACGCTGTCCGCGCAGCCGAGCAGATGCACGGCGAGCACCTCATCCCCCGTGTGCCAGCCCCCGGCCCCCGGTCTGCTGCACTTGACCGCCTCTAGAAGAGCCGGAGTGAGGGGATCTGCGGCGTGAATGAGGGGGGTCAATCCTCGTCCAAAGCAGTTGCAATGCTCTGCAGCGCCTTAGCAGAACACGCATACAGATGAAAGCGAATCTCGGGTGCTTAGTGTGTGTTTTATGCGAGGAAAGAGCTCTTGGGCCCTGTTGTGTTAATGATGTAAGTCTGCTTGATCATCAACGGATCCTCCGGTGGCTCGTCATTACCGCGACATCCTTGAAACACAAGCCATCTTACTGGCGAACTAAAATGTGTAGCAATCATCGTAACCTACCCATCCATTTTTCAATGACAAGAACCGCTGTTCTTCCAAGCAATCCATTGGGAGGCAGGTTCCGTGTTCCGAGCTCCCGCCCCATCAGATCGGATATTACGCAGTTGGCACCACTGTGCGCACAACAGGGTGTCTATGTCGCTGTGCATGTCAGTTTAAGTAGGGTTCTAAGAACCTGGGTGGCCCGTGCTAACGTTTATTTATTTTAGCGCGTGGAGCTATCTCCTTTTTTTTTTGTCAGGCGATATGCAACGAGAGCAGTGTCTGTGTCTGTCAATAAATATAGTCACTAGTGGGACACACTCAAGCATTGCCGACTGGCAGGCCACAACCGCGCGCTTTGGACGAGAGCAGGCACCATGGCAGTCATCGAAAGCCCAGTCGCCTCTTCGAGAGCCGCCCGTCATCTCACTCTCGCGCACACACTTAATAGGCCAGGGCTGATGACAATAACAACAGCCAAGCGCCAACATGTATCCTACAACAGACACACACATCGAGGCAAAGAGCTGTCTGCACCCGGCAATCTGCACCATCTTCTCATGGCAGGACGCTGTACACCCCATCGTGCTCTACGCAGCTGGACGCTCGGTACCTTCGGCGCCCAACGCTGGACAGCACCGTGAGCCTATTGCCGGACTTGTGGGGTCCTGCTCATCACCTTTGCACTGTTTCAAAGCTCGCTCGCGTTCATATTCCAATTGCAGACGACAGCTCAAAAGACACGTAGTACAGATAGGCAGACAGACAAGTGCAGCGCGCTAGAAACTCAAAATATCGGGCTTCCTCGAAGCCTTGTCGACATTAACACGGCATCAGGTCGTCCCTGCTCCACCCGTTTGGCGCAAGAGAGCAAAAAGAAAGTACAACTTTGACCGTCACCCCACCCCCCCCTTTCAGCGGTGGTAGCAGTGATTGCCGGCTTGCTGTACGACAAAGGATGGTCAGTTCGTTGTCATCAGCGATCCCAGGCCTCACCGCAGGCTTTCCACAACAAGTGCCCTCTGGATACCCGACCGGTGGAGGGATGATGGTCGACAGCACCTCCTTACAAGCCGGCGCGCTGCAGAGCCCCCATGTACCTGCAGGCGCTGCATCGGCACTAGCGTCGTCGCATCACCTTGTGCACAGCAACATGGGCCAGCCGCAGGACGGGCTGGTGCAGCTGCCGCAGCCGCGGAACAACCTGGCAGGGCGGTACGCCCTGAACGACTTTGCGGTGCAAAAGACGCTCGGGACCGGCAGTTTTGGGCGAGTGCACCTCGTGCGGAGCAACCACAATGGGCGCTTCTACGCGATCAAGGTTCTGCGCAAGGAGCAGGTCGTGCGCATGAAGCAGGTAGAGCACACCAACTCGGAGCGCGCGACGCTCGCCGTCGTCCGACATCCATTCCTCGTCAACCTTTGGGGTACGTTCCACGACCCCACCTTCCTCTACATGGTCATGGACTTTGTCCCCGGCGGTGAGCTCTTCACGCTCCTGCGCAAGTCTCAGCGCTTTCCGCACCCCGTTGCGAAATTCTACGCGGCAGAGGTCGCGCTCGCGCTCGATTACCTCCACCAGAACGGGTTCGTCTACCGTGACCTCAAGCCGGAGAACATCCTCCTCGCCTCAGATGGCCACCTCAAGGTAACAGACTTTGGTTTCGCCAAGTTCGTCCCGGACGTCACCTGGACACTGTGCGGTGCGTGGCTCTCCCAACCACGCGTGTGCGCGCGCGCTCCGCTCGCATCGCACCTGCTGACACACGTTCCCTCCTTCGCGCGCACAGGCACTCCCGACTACTTGGCCCCTGAGATCGTCAGCTCCAAAGGCTACACAAAGAGTGTGGACTGGTGGGCGCTAGGCGTGTTCCTCTTCGAAATGTTGGCAGGGTGAGTAGCTCTGCTAAGGTCTACTGCCCCTGCGTCGTTATTGCGCGCCAAGAAGTTGATCATGCCCCCATTGTCGTACGGCAGGCACCCGCCTTTCTACACTGAAGATGGGAACCCGATCAAGCTTTACGAAAAAATCGTTGCGTGCAAGGTCCGATATCCGCCATATTTTGAGCCAGGTGTCAAGTGAGTGTTCTATTTTCACCGCGCATCGCCTTGACTGCTGCTGGACCGCGCACATTTCCTTCAAGGGCTTCTGATCGCATACTGACCTTTTTGTGGCTTATGGTCTGCGCCTCCGTAGGGACTTGCTCAAGAACCTCCTGACCGCGGACCTAACAAAACGCTTCGGGAACCTGCATCGCGGCAGTAAGGACATCTTTGGCCATATGTGGTTCGCAGAGGTCGACTGGGACCGGCTGTATCGTCGCGAGATCCCCGCGCCGTACATTCCGACCATCCTGGCAGACGGCGACGGTAGCCAGTGAGTGTTTTGCGCGCGCGTCACGCTGCTCTCATAAGGGGCGTTTCCATACCGCACGTCCCATTCGCAAGGCGATTCTTGCATCGAATGGCTGGTTCCACTGACAACGTCCCTCGCATCTCTCGCAGATTTGAACGCTACGAAGAAGTCGACCTCGTGGAGTACAACATGCCGGACCGCGCAGATCCCTACGGACATCTCTTCCCTGACTTCTGAATGGCCATTGAATCTCAGCTGGGGCTGTGTGACGCAGGTAACCCTCATGGCGGGATGTGAGGGTGATACCCTTCTCGGCCGTGGGCGTAAGCAAAACAAAGCAGATCAGCTGATCAACATGTACCATTGCACCGTTTTAGTGTTTCCATTCTGGAAGCTTACCTGTTCTGCGGATGGAAAACTTGTATATCTACACTGAGCAATGTACTCTTACCAAACATGGAAATCTTTTTCCAGAGTCGCATGAGCGATTGGAGAAGCACTGTGCGCTGCGCGAGGTGAGGGAGCACGCGTCGGAGGCGTATGGAGAGATGGCATCTGATCAGGTGACGGACGGGGCGGGTGCCTGCTTTTAGGTGCGAAATTGGCACTGTTGAGACATTAAGAAGACAGGGGAAGTTGTTGAGTTGGTGGATCTGCTGTCAAAGGAGAAGTTGCGACAGCTACTGTCTTCATGCCGAGAGATGCAGACGCCCGGAACCTGGTCTTGGGGACACAAATTGCGCTTCAGCGTTGCAATTCTACCGTCTTCCCTATCGCACATACTGCATGGTCCTTGTTGGGCGTTCAAGTTTACAATGGCACCGCAGGAAGATGGCTAGTCGTACCGTCTGCCGCACCTGTGCTGCACAGCGCACAGCATCAAGAGCTCAACAGATTGGGGCCATTGCCACGCTGTCTGCAACATGGGCTGTCCATTACGGTGCACGACAACGACGCGGCTATGCCCAGGCGACCTCATCGGCACCTCATGACTCGGCGGGACAGACGCTTCCAAAAGGGCAGGGCATGCATGAACAGAGAAAGGCAGCGGCAGAAGCGCGGCTGAGGTCTGTGCTCCAGATTCTTGGGTTCACTGCCGCAGCTTTGGGGATAGGCACCTTGTTCTGGGTCAAAGAGCAGCAGAATCAGCCTTCTCGGAACCCAGGAGGGCTATATCCCGACCGTTTCACACCTCTTTTGGTCACTCTGAACCAACTATGTACTTCTTCTCTGCAGTCCGAAGTCGGCGATAGTCATCATCGGCACCTCGAGCTCGCATTAGGTCCCGAGTCAACCCCTCTTCTGCCAGAACAAACGAGGGACGATGGCCTGGAAATCTTTTCGATCTACATCAAGCAGCCCGACATCCAGATTGAGCGGGCATATACCCCCCTCTACGCTCCAAGGGATGCTACGTCGTCTGGAAAAATCGACTTGTTGGTCAAGAAATACGAAAATGGAGAAATGGGCAAGTATATCCATAGCAGGTTGATCGGCCAGCCACTAGAAGCGAGAGGATGGCTCAAGACTTGGGACGCAGGGTGGCATCCTTACGAGATTGACCACATCTACTTCGTAAGCAATTCTTCCGAGGTGGCTTCTCAGCCATGTTGCCTAACTGATTTACCCTTTGGCGGCGCAGCTCGTCGCTGGTACTGGCATCACTCCCGCTTACCAGCTCATCAATTCTGTCCTGTCCAACCGACCGTCTTCTTCCACGCGGTTCACGCTCTTTTACTCAGCACCGCAGCCTGCGTCGTTCCTGCTGCTTCCGGAACTGGAGCAACTCCGAGAGGCAAATCCCGATCGGCTGCGCGTCGAACTATGGGCTGAGGACGCAAGCTCTCTCAAGGCGCATCGGCTCGGGGTCTGGCCAACAATTGCTCGAGAGCTGCGAGGGATGGTGGTGAGGGAAGGGCGGATCGCACTGCCAGACTTGCGAAAACGTCTCTGTCGCACCGAGCCCGGCTCGGTCGTCCTGGTATGCGGGCCTGATGGGTGAGTGTACATATCAGTCTAGCATGCAGACACGCTTTCGCTGACCTGGGGTTTCCGGCAGCTTTGTGTCCGCAATTGCAGGTCCACTGTCGAGAGATGGCCAATCTCAAGGCCCGCTTCAGGGTTACTTGGCTGACCTTGGATCCTCACCGTATCAAGTTCACAAACTATAGGTGTAACTTAGTGAGAAAGACGGACAGACAGTGAACGAGGGGTGCATTGCATTGAGATGCATGGCAGGGACGGTAGTAGTCCCCTTTTGCGCTAATGTACATGTGTCGCGAGTTGATAAGCTGATGAAGAGAGCATGTGCACCGGCGATACGAATCAGAAGCCTGGTGGTCGCAATCCTTGCGGAGCCTGTTGTCCTCCCGCTTGTGGCTGCCCAGGTTGTTGCGGGGCGTACGGGCTCGAACCACCTCCAAGCATGCTAGCGCCGCTCTGTTGCGCTTGAAATTCCCGCTCCTGCTGTGTCAGTCGCGCCTCATCTTCGACCGCCAGGGCAAATGGAAGACCGACGAGAAGCGCGCTTGTCGTGATGACCCATGCGAGGCGCCCAAAGATCGACCCGCCGGCGAAAGCATAGTTGGTGGCGGTGCTCACTGTCGAGCTAATCGAGTTTCGTGTCGACGGCGGTACGATGTCTCGCAGCGCGTAGATGCGCTCAAGCAAGGTCTCCTCGTGTATTGTCTTTTCATCCTCTGACTCGTCGCTCTGTCCCAGCGCAGAAGGGAGGGGTGATGGAAAGAGTTGGATGAATGCCTCCTCAGATGGAAAAAAGGTGAAAGATCGTGCGAGCACTTACAAAGTCCGATTCGTCGTCATCCTGCCACTCGTCTGCATCCTCGGCCGCCTGTGCCTTCTGGAAGTACTCGTCTGTTGTCTCCTCGAGTCTGACCATCTTGCTGACGTTCAACTGGTTGCCCACTGCCCTGTCTTACGGGGAGGGAGAAACAGCCAGAAGGTGATGGTTCACGATGACGATGTGTAAAAATCTTGTCCAAGAACTCAGTGGCCGAAGATCCATGCTGAGCAAAGGTCAATATTGGCAGCAAGGAGACACTGCTGCAGTGCCCTCTCCTAAGTCCTTGGTCCCCGTTCCGCGCACCACTGTCCCGGTCGGTCAGATGATAAATACTCCAGGTTGCCTTCCACTCAGCTTGAGCTGCGTACTTCGAGCAGCCGCCGTGTGTTGAGCGTTCAGCACCAGACCCCAGCAGAGCAACAAAAGATCTTGAGCAAAACGCTCGCTAAAGGGCCCCGTGGAGCCAGAAGCAAGGCTTTGTAGGCCGCGGTCCAGCTTGGGCTATCTTCTCGCTCACCCAGGTGCCTTCGACCTGGTCTTCCTACCCTGACGCCTGCTGGCCTGGGACCTCAAGCGAG
>NW_013546839.1:0-17559 GCF_000711695.1 Tilletiaria anomala UBC 951 | reverse complement strand
TCCTTCAGATTGACTCCAATCAAATCTTTGATGTGCCCGAGGCGATCACGTACATCAAGCAGCTAGCCCACCATCGGCCGTGGTTCATTGAGGAGCCGACCGCGCCGACGGATGTGCTCGGACACGCGGCTATCCGGCGCGGCCTGGCGCCGTTGGGCGTCGGCGTGGCGACGGGAGAGCACTGCCCGAACCGGATGCTGTTCAAGCAGCTGTTGCAGGCCGATGCCGTAGACGTCGTGCAGATCGACAGCTGCCGCCTTGCTGGCGTCAACGAGGTGCTCGCGGTGATGCTCTTGGCCAAGAAGTTCGGTAAGATCGTCTGCCCTCATGCAGGCGGCGTCGGACTGTGCGAGTATGTGCAACACCTCAGCATGATTGATTACGTCTGCATTTCTGCCAGCCACGAGCGCAACGTGCTCGAGTTCGTCGACCACTTGCATGAGCACTTTCTGTACCCGTGCAGGATCAATGAGCAAGGTAGGTACGTTGCGCCCAACAACCCCATGGAAGGCTACAGCATGGAGATGAGCCAGAGCTCTATAGCGGATTACACTTTCCCCAATGGCGCGTATTGGGCAACCGGAAAGGCGAAAACAGCGCCGCCGCAAGGACATTGAGTGTGCGATCTGCACAGGGCAAACCGAAGCGCAGGTCATGCACAGTCTGCGAACGCAACGAATCTTTAGAGTTGATGTACAGCAATTGCCATAAGATCTGTGAATAAGCGGTGCGCTTAAGATGGCGCGCGAATGGTCTATCACCCACTTTTGAAAGTCTAGCATATATGTCGCTGCGCGGCCTATTCTGTCCTGCCAATCGCCGCTTTCCGGGATGTACTCTGCGCACCTATCTCCACGTTGCTGTCCTTCTTGTCGCTTTCCACAAAGCCCAGAAGGACCTTGCGTTCCAGTATCAGATTGGCGGCGCACATTGCGACGGTCGCGGCGAGGTATAACACGAAGACCCATCGCAGCGCACTGGCGTATGCTCGTACCGCCTCGGCTCGAATATCGCTCGGCAGCGTCTTGATCACGCTCGTCTCGTGCCGGATCTGGCTGATCAGCTCGGCTGCATGGGGCAGATGCCCGAGCGTCTGCTGCAGCTGCCGCTTCAGCAGCGATTGCAGCAGCAGACCCGAGAGCGAGACGCCAAGGATCTGACCCGTGTTGCGGAAGAGGTACGACATGGACGTCGCCACGGCAATGTCGGCGCGCGAGACTGAATTGATTAGGCTGTGGAGAGGGAAAGGTGAAATAGAAAAGAAGATTCTTTAGCGTCATGAACAAGCAACGTCATTCCGAGTCACAAACAGCTACTCACGCAATCAGCGTAGTCGTCAATACAGCCGCTCCACCCCAGCCTGCTGGAAGGAACATCGGGTAGAAGGCCCAGTCAGGCCAGACGTCTTCCCGTCCTACGACAATGCAGAACATGACTGGAGTGACGATCATCAAGCAGCTCGAGACGATTGTGTAGCTGTAGAAGCGACCGTACTTGCGCATGTACGCGCCGGCTGTGACGGACGAGACAGAGAGCGCAATCGAGTACGGGAGCAGGTGCAGGCCCGCGTCACTGGCGCTTTCGAGGCGGACGGCTTGGAAGTAGAGCGGAACATTGTACAAGCTGGCAAAGGAGGCGAAACTGAGGAAAAAATTGGCGAGCGCGTGGCTGAGGCCGGTGCGCTGTTGGAGAAGATACAGAGGCATGATCGGCTTAACCGCGACGCGGGCTTCGACAAAGACGAAGAGGCCGACGAAGATCGGCCCCAGGATCAATCCTCCAAGAACCGTGCCGTCCGTCACGGGTCGGTCGTTGGCTGAGATGAGACTGAGTGCGATCAGCGGTGCCGAAACGCCGATGAGGAGCGTGAGCGAGCCGAGTGCGTCGATGCGCTTCAACTGCGTCCATTTCGATTCGTTCGCGTGGTGTCCACCTACCCGAACAGCTCGCGGCTTGTTTTCAAAGTAGATAAGGATCAGGATAAATGCTATGGCAAGGACAGGAAGCTGGATGAGGAACGCGGGCTTCCAACCGAGCGTGTCGTTCAGCCAGCCCCCCACCGGTCCGCCCAGGCCACCCCCAATTCTTCATGGCGAAGAATAGCAAAAGTGATGTCAGTCTATAATCCTGAAACGCGAGAAGCCTTACATGCCGCTAACCCAAAAATTATATTCGTCAACCCTTGTAGCAGGCCCCTTGTCTTGATCGGAACCAAGTCAGACATAACAACGGACGAGGTGGTGGTGACGCCACCGGCGCCCATGCCAGCGATGGCACGCGCAGCGATGAGCATGTTCATGCTAGTCGCGGTCCCGCAGAGCGTCGTTCCGAGTGTGAAGAGGCCGAGAGCGATGAGCATGGTGTATCTCCTGCCGATCACGTCGCACAGCCTCCCGTAGATGGGTGTGAAGCATGCAACGGAGACGAGGAAGGCGGAGCCAAGCCAGGCGGACTGCTCGCTCGACTTGAAGCTGCTCGAGATGGAAGTGAGTAGTGTGGCGACGATCGTTGAATCGAGAGAGCCGACAAAAACAGGGACCCAGCACGCGGTCAGGATGGGAATCAAGGCGCGCAAGGGCGGCATCGTAGGATCTGTTGCTGCTGCTTCTGCTGCTTCAGCTGCGCTACTTGAGGACGCTCCGCGGGCCATGGGCGCTGAGCCATATTGTGGAACGCCATTCCCATTCTCCGGCGCACTTTCCGCCAATGCGGTACCGCTCTGGTCTTGTAGTGAATAGCGCGAGAAGCGATTGCCATCCGACTCGGGTCGGGTGCCGCTGAACAGCAGTGGAGTTCGCTCGTCTTGGCTAGCTCTGCCATTAGGTTGCGTATTCCGATATGCCATGTTGCCGATGATGCCCTCCCAGACTATCGAACGAGTTGAGATCCAAACTTTAGCCTGATTTTTCGTTTCCTACGGAGAGTTTCAAGGCCTGCCTTGGGTGCTCTTGCTACCTCAACTGAGGCTTGCGCCAGGTCACACCCTAGAATGCCGCCGTCAAGGGGAGGGCCCTCGAGGTAGTAAGGAGGATATACAAAGAGGAGAACGACGGTTCAATACTCAGGACAACCCGTGCATAAGAAGTGGCTGTCGAGCATATATATATAGATACGACCATCGACCCCGTTGGCCATGTCTCCGCTATGGTTGACATCTTGGAGCCTGTTCATCACCATCATTGCATGATATCGGTGGCGACTTTCGCGCAATGTGGCAGCGCCTCAGACATCGCCACATTGCACCGATTGAAACCCACCAGAAGGCCTCGGGTTATTTGGCGAACGCCGACGCCGCGATCGAAAGTCGCCGATGGCCTCGGCCGCCCTGCTTTTACAATTGCAGGAAGGGTGTTCTCCCTCAGGCCATCCCCTATTCCTGCTTGGACATCCGCTAAAGTGGGCTTGCGCTGTGATCCATACCCTCGCTTCGGTTGGCGTTACACAGGATGACTTGCATACCTACCCTTCGGATGGGTGCGTCGTTGGCAAGCACGAGCCGCTTAGCCGGCGGGGCTGCTGCCGCCACGTCCTCCACCGCTTGGTGCCCTAGCTCCCTGCTGCGGAAGAGACTGCACTACCCAGCGCGCGGCTTCTCGACGGACAAGCTGTGGTCTCCTCAGCATCCTTCGAGCATGATCTGTTCTTATCTTGCTAGACGGCCACTCTCAGATGCGTCGGCAAAGCTGTCCAGACTGCGGCGGCAGTCAACCCGCTCCAGTGCTCCCTCCAGTGCCTCCTCCTGTTTTACGGCAGCACCGAACGGACCGCCGCTTTCCGTGCATGACCGGCTTCTGGCGATGGAGAGAATGAAGCGAGATGCATACAAAAAGCGAAATCAAAGCCTGATGATGTACACTGCTGCAGCTGTGAGCATCTTGTCAGCGCCACACCAAGCCCCCTTACAGAAACTTACAAAGTGCCTCTGCTCATTTCTTTGACGGGAGTAGCTTCTTCTCGGCCTGGGCGTGACATATGCAGCGGTCCCCTTCTACCGCGCGTTCTGCGGCGCGACGGGATTCGGCGGCACGCCGATGGTCTCACAAGGCCGCTTCGAGCCATCTCGCTTGGTGCCCATCTCATACTTTGGCGACACCGGCTCGCGGATCAAGCGAATACGCGTCACATTCAACTCGGATACCAGCGACTCGTTACCGTGGAGCTTCACGCCTGTCACAAAGGAGATCCACGTCCTACCTGGGGAGACGGCGCTGGCGTTCTACACGGCGACAAACAAGGGAAAGAAAGATATCGTTGGCATTGCGACGTACAATGTCGCGCCAGACAGGGTGCGTGAACTTGACAAAAACAGCTCAATTGAACCCCAGTGCTAAACAGCAAGATTACCTCTTTCTACTCGCAGATCGCACCATACTTTGCGAAAGTCGAATGCTTCTGCTTTGAAGAGCAAAAGCTGCTTGCAGGCGAGGAGGTGGACTTACCCGTCTTCTTTTTCATTGACAAGGACATGCTCGAAGATCCCGCAGTAAAGGACGTGGAGGAGGTCGTGCTGAGCTACACATTCTTCTCTGCGCGTAGAAATGAGAAGAATGGCCAGCTGGAGCCCGACACGGATCTCAGCCAGTACACCGTCGGCATGGACTTGCCCGACCTCAAATGAAAGTGTGCGCCACGGGAGAAGCGGCCGGTTCAGCACTACGTATCATCCCATCGTTCATTTCACTGGTCACATCCAAATCCATTCGCACAGTGGTGAAAGGTGTAATATGCAAGCAAAGAGTGGTGACTGACTCCTCCATAAATACAGGGTGGGAAGCCGTCGCCCAATTTAGATGGCACCATTGAAACTTGCTTGCCCCTTAGGGCCGACCTTCGAGCCCGATAAAGTTTGGCCCAGTCATACGGGCTCGTCATGATGCCGAACAACTTCGGGTCATTGAATATCGCCAAGGTGTGATTGGTAGAATGACCAGCTCCCGTTTCCCCGCCGCCCGGTGTCGATTTCTGAAATCCGCAAGAACAGTCAGAACTGTCAAGCTAGAGCCAGAACCGAAGGGCAAAGTGCCGCTGACGTCGGTGGCAGTAGCAGTAGCATTAGCAGTAGCAGTGACAGAACAGGTCGGAATTGCCTGAGAAGGCTTCGGACGGTGCCAGTTCCATACGCGACTGCTGTCATCGAGCGTCAGTATGGCTGGTATCAACAGCGAGAGCTCTATCAGGAGGCTCAATATGTCTGGGAATGACTTTTAAGCGAAGTCTTTCGTTTCATTCGGCTGAGCTGTGGAACTGGCATGCTCATTTGCGTACGCCACCGGTGCAGGTGGTGTGTAAGCAACATTTCCCGCCTGCTCAGTGGGAGCGGAGCGATTCATCTGCCCTCGGTTGTTAGGGTCTTGCGCCTCCATCGTCTTGCGCTGCCGGCCGGCCTCCTCCTTCTTGGCTGCGTACCGCTACTGCGGCTGCTGCCTAAATATGCAGAGGCCCGACAGCAGGGGATGGCAAACGCCAGCGGCATAGTTATCGTGCGTGCCGAACAACTCGAGACATTTGAGCGTTTGCAAAATGCGCGACCGAACCAATCCAGATCGGCCTGCGGCCATTTATGCCGCCGTAACCTACTGAATCGGGCGATGAGTGGTTGTCAAAGTCGGCCAAAAGGAAGGGGACAGCGAAATTGGTAGATGCCCTTAGCAAATGCGGATGCAAGAGAGTAAGCATACGTCAATATTCAGCTTGCTCCCACGCTCGAAAGACAGGAAATCGACATGATCGCCCCACAGAGATCGAGTTGCCGTGGAGCGGCTCCACTCCGAAGTCGCAAGCTTCAATACGAGCGGCATGAACTCTTGAAATGCGCGAGAAAACGCATTAAAATTGGTGAAGAGAGATATCGGGTCTGTCGCGGCGACACGACTCACAATGTTCATCATCGCATGCAGCAAAGCTGTGCAGTACAGCTAGTCCGGCTCATCTTCTTCTTCCGGGAATTTCGCATGGTGGTGCAGCGAAGGTAGCAAAGGGAAGGTGCGCCAAGATACCTTGCCCGTACTGGTAATGGCTTTCTCTGGTGTTCGCCACTTCACCATTGCGGATCGTGTACATGTTCAGCCACACGGCTGCGAGATCCTTGACCAGATTCCTTTCCAGAATAATATCCAGCTGCGATCAATTTATAGCCCTCCTGCAGTGAGGTGTGCGGAAGCGAATGCACGTGCATGAAGCCTTTTGTTTCGATGCAATACAGATAGCTACTGTCAGTTTCGCGTTCACGGCCTCTCAATCAGTGTGAGCATGAAAGGAACGCTCACCTGCATCAAGGCGTCCGCCGTTTATATGCGCATGAAGCGTTCCTCTACTGATATGGCAGGGAAGCCCGGCTTGCGCATTCTGGTGCTGAGATCTTATTCCTCTGGCGGGTCGAACAGGGATGTAGAGACGTTGTAACAGCTGGGAATGATGGCAAAGCCTATCAGAAAGTGCCAACATTTCCAGCTGCAGGGCGAGATTGCCAAGAATCTGTGAGCGCGGCGGACAGAAGGAAGCCGCTTTCTGGGGGAATTCACTCACCGATCAAACAATACGATCTGAAAAGCGGCTTGTCTCCGCCATTCTCGCATGACAACGGTCAATCCTTGCTACACTTTGTCGTGCGCATCGGCAAGGCGTATGCTCTCGCATCTCCCGGGGGTAAGGCCGGCAAGCTGCCAGGTGACGTTGTTGAGACCTACGAGCACGGCGCACGTCATGGCGAGCGCACCGACGATGGCTCTGATGACGCTGATGTCCAGGCGTGAAAGAGGAACGCGTCGTCCGGCGACTCCGCCACTTCCATTGTCACACCCATCGACGAACTCCATCGCGAAGCGGTAATAGTGCACATGCAACTTCTTTGGCTAGGTTATGTGCGGCTCGACTTCTTCCGACGCCGTAGGGATGTGCAAACCGATGTTGGCGAAGTAAAGAATGATGGCTGCCGCGTCCGATCCAGGAATGGCTTTCCCTGCGGTCCAGCGGACCCAGTAGCTATTCAGTGTAGGGTGGTGGGTGAGCAGAGCCTTTCAAAAAGTTCTGATGAGGGCCAGAGTGCGACGCCACCAAAGGCCCATGCCGGACCGCGCATCAGTTGGAACGCACCGTTAAAACAGTACTGCAGCATCATGTCACACTCTGGATTAAGGAGCAAGCGTGCCGAGACCGGGATCCTATGGTTTTCGCCCAAGATCTTGTTGTGACTCTGCGCCAAGTGATCCGTATCGCGGAAGCTTTACGCATCGAAGCCAGTTTCGACATGGTCCTCATCATGCATCTGCAGACCGTCTCTGAGGGTTATCATGTTACTTTCCTCTTGTAGCAGGTCTTCCTCCATGCGCCACGAAATTGCGGCCATTCGTCTTTCTCGTAATCGCTGTCGTAATCACCATGATCATCAAGGTCGGGGTCTGAGTCTTCCACCGTGAACGCCCCTTCGAGCGCTGAGAGCGACGCATGCATGGTCGCGATCTGTTTGCAAATCACACCGTTGTTACTAAGATCAGCCGAACGAAAGTCGTCTGCTGGCCACTTTCGCTTTCTCGAAGAGGTGCCACTTACGATTGCGACTGGTGATGAGGGTGCCGTTTGGCTCTGAACGGATGGTGGTGCAGCCGTGGAGATAGAGCCGCTGATGGAGCCGATCTGCGTGGGCAACGAGAACGAATGTGTGTCATTGCTGTAAGAGACCCCTTTGTGGGACCGAGAGTTAGAGCGGTCGTCGCGCTGCGCAACATGCGCTGAACCCAAACTCTGCAAAGAAAACGCAGCAGTGGAGCGAAGAACACAGGACGAGCTGCCCAAGGACGCGAGGGCCAGCCGCCTCTTCCAACGCTTGAGCATCCCACCGAGTATTACAGAGTATTCAGGGGGGTATCATTCTTACCATGGCTGCAGCAGATCGCACTGGGTTTTGCACCGCTACCACGGCTCACAGCTTAGCGGGAGCAGGTGCTTGCTACCTTCACTCATGGGCGGGACCCTTCCGGATTTCGGAACGGTGCAGAGGCGTCTTCGAGATCCTTCCTCAACGACATTCACTGGGTTGATTTGCGAGGCACACAGGGATGAATTGTACGTTCTGTCTACTTTCACTTGAGACAGCCCGCAATGGATGATGTTTGGACCAGGATGGAGGATCTGCTGACGACGTCAATGAGGATATCTTGGTGTGTTCGCGCTGCGCCGCTTTTGGTTGGTGAGTCGATTTCCATCAGCGACTCCTCTGATAAAAATTCGCCGAGATTACGTCAGCAATCAACCATTTTTGCCTAGAACTGGGCATGCAAGAATTCTACGACTTGCACACATCGATTGAACTGGGATTGATAACATCTCAGCGATCGCGCACCCACTGTCCATGGACCATGGTGAGGCCGACCGAGTGAAGGTTGGAAGCAGATACACAGCCCATCGAAGGTCCTTGTAGTCCCTAACATTTCAGTCCAGATGGTTGAGCGAGAACCTATGGTCGCCCTGCCGGGACAGCCACTAGCGGGCCCATCAACGACCTCCGAGTCGACCTTACCCTCCGCTGGGTCAGGCTCTGGAACGTACCGCCGCGGGCCATTCGTTCTTTCCAGCTTGGTAGGGCGTGTATCGTGCGACACAGCATCAGAAGGTTCGAAAGCCCCTATCGCTGCGAACTGTAGACTTGGATTGGGTGGTAGCATGAAGGGGAAAGGCCCTGCGAACACCGCCAATATCGACTCGCCACTGACCATCTCGATCAAAGGGTCGACAGCAAGATTTACAGTGCCGGAGACAGACTCTGTGGTGAGTATACTGTCGAATGGAATGCTCTTATGATCATTTTAGGATATCTTTTTGGCTGCTCGCGCCCTGGCCTTTACAAGCTTAGATCCCAGTGTACTGGATGTCTGGGCCACAGCTGACCAATGTGCTCTCATTCGAACTCGTCTATCGGCTTTCTGTACCCCCTCCGGTCGCAGGTGCTTGCACGGATCACTCGGGTCAGCCCGCGTGAAGCTCGTTGTGCAATCCTGGTTGTAAATGGGGTGCCTTGCGGTCTCAACGTGTCTTCCATATCATCTTCGTCAGGACGCGGAAGCAAAAGCAAAAGCAATAGCAACCTGCTCTTGAGCATATCGGCTTCGGATGACGGTAATCCGGACAATCTCTTCCAAGGAGTCATACGCTCGCAGGATGTCCGAGCTACGAACAAGGATAGCGTACGCATGAACGAGTCCTTCAGACCCGGTGACATTGTACGAGCCATCGTAGTACGTCATAACTTGATTGCGTTTCAAACCGTGAGACTTACCACTGACGCAAGTTATCTTGAACAGATTTCGCTTGGCGATGCTCGATCCTACTACCTCTCCACTGCATCCAATGAGCTCGGCGTAGTCTATGCAATAGCAGCCAGCTCTACGGCCCCGGACTACATTCTAATCGATGACGATCTACCGTCATCGTCGCATTTCGCTTTAGGTGAGGCTGCCAACGCTTCAGCGCCGCGCGCAGGAGCAGCCGAAAGAAAGCCAGTAGAGATCATGTCGCGCCCTTCAGCCGTACCTCTGCAGCCACTCAATTGGGCAGAGATGCGGGACCCTACGACGGGAGCAATAGAAAAGCGAAAGGTCGCCAAGCCACTTGTAGTATGATTTCAAGTGTCAAAGCGAGAGCTCCTACTCGGAGAGTCGGTGCTTCTCGAACCGTCCGAGAAATCAGCGGTCCAAATTCCAGATGCAAGCATGCTGGATGAGAAACAGATATGATCCATAGTTGACGGTCTTCAGAATGCTATTACACAACTATTGGCTTTATGATTACAGATCACTCCATCTCGACATCCTCGTCCTCATCCTCTGCATCGCTTTCTCGCACGTCATCCTGGGCCTCTGCTTGCCCGCCCTGCTTGTTCTGTGTCTCTTCGACGAACGCTCTAGCGCGTTGCAGAACGGCTTGCTGGCCGTCGGGCGTGCCATACCGCTTCTCGAATTCGAGCCACTTCTTTAGCACAGACTTGCCCTTTTTGGTGCTCTGTCGTAGCGACAGCACGCGGTCGAACAACGCCCTGACGCGTGGCACCGCGGCGTGCTTCCCGTCGGAGCCTGCGATGGAGGACACTTTGGCTTCCTGGTCGATGTACTGCAGCCAGATGTCGAGACGCTTCGGGTACGTGTCGAGCAGCCCTTCGAAAATCGTGCGCCCGCGCTCGGCATCCCCGATCTTGAATTCGGACAATGCAAATCCAGTGATCGTCTTGACATCTGTAGGTAGCGAAGGGGTATGTCAGCAAACTGCAGCGAGATCTAATGGTAGCTTCAAAAGGCGGCACTCACGCTTCCTCTTCGGCAGGCTCTGCATGCTTCGTGGAAGCAGCTGGCGAGCTTCCTCCGCCTTTCGTTCACGCAGGAAGTATTGGCCATAGAGGACCCAGACTTTTGAGCTAAAGCCAAACTTCTTCGTCGTCTTCTTCCAGAGCTCCTCGACCTTGTCCATTTTGCGCGTCCGCTCGTAAATCTGTAGCAGGCGCAAATGGATCGTCTTGGCATCATTCGCTTGCGCTGCCTCTTTGAAAATCTTATCGAGGGAGTCGTCCGAGCCGTACGTATTCTCAAGGTTGAGCAGCGCGATCCAGACGTTGAGACGCTCCTGATCCTCGCGGAAGTTGATAATTTTGAGCGCTCGTCGAGCAACTTCCCGTGCGCGATCAATATCAGCAAGCTGGAGGTGGAAGCTCATGAACTGGATCCAGATGTATGAGCTGTTCGGCGAGCCGAGGAGAATACGCTCAAAGTCTGTCGAAGACTCTGGAGCCTTTGTCGCCAGGTCTGCCGTGATGTCTTCCGTAACTTTTGACCTTTTCCCTTTCCCCTTCGCTGGGTTAGTGCCTCTGCACGGAGCGCCGTCATCACTGTCACTGTCGCCCGAGTTGTCTGAGATGGTGTCCAAACCCGCACTCGCGCTAGCATCGGCATTCCCAGACCAGCTGAACCCTACTGCAAGCTCGAGGCGAGGAACCAGCGTAGGTTCAGAAGAGCCGTCGGCTGCGGTTACCGCACTTTGAGCACCGAAGCCATCGGCTTCAATGAAGTCTTCGTCATCCGAGGTATCGCCTTCGAAAGCGTTTCCGTCCCCTTCTGCCTGTTCAGAGTCGCCTGCCACTGCATCGGCCATTGCATCGTCATCGTCCTCGTCCTCGTCCTCATTATCCATCCCATTCATGTTCGAGTCCTTCTCCCCGACTGCATTGCTCGACCCTTCTGCCTCATTGCCTTCGCCCATCAGACCACCCTCCTCTTGTGCTGCACCATCCGCAAAATCAGCGGCTGTGAAGTAAGAAGGCTTCAGACCGAAGGAAATCTTGTTCTTCGCTTCAGCCACCTCGATGATTACCGCCTTGACGCGATCGCCAATGCTGAAGGCTTGGAGCGCATCGTCGGGAGCATTGTCCGCGAGCTGTCATAGGTCCAAGCATTCACACGTCAATTCAGATCTCAGCTCTGACAGGAAGGAGAGCAAACCCACCTGCGACTTGTGACAAAGGCCGCTAATGTTCGTCCCTTCGATCTGGACAAAGACACCGTACTTAGAGGTGCCACGAACAAAGCCATTAACCTTCTGACCGGTCTGAAAGTCGGCTATCCGCAAGGATTTGCCGCTCTTATCTTCTTTTCGTTCCTTGCTGGCCACAGGCTGCTTCGCGCCTTTGACGCCTGTCTTGAGCGACAACTCCACTTTGTTGTGTTTCGCGTCGATCTCCGTTACCGTCCCAAAGACCATCTGGCCGACGTGGAATTTAGACTGCCAGTCTTTCACAAAACCGTCGAAGAGCTCTGCAATCTTTACGCGAGCTGTTGCGTAGCGGCCAATGTCGACGAAAAGTCCGGCATTGGCAATGGACTTGACGTATCCATGCAGACGAGCACCGACCGTGAGATCTCCGACTTTATTGGGGATCTCATCAACAAGCGTCTTAGTAATCGAGCTGGACGTCTGCACGCCGGCCCCAGAAGTAGCGGATGCAAGCACAGAAAGCCGCATCGAGACATCCGCACGACTGGAGGACTGACGCAGGTTCATCACAACGACTTTGACGGTCGAATCGAGCGCTGGCAGCTTTGCGTTTGCGGGGTCATCATTGCAGTCGAGCAGGTGTAGCCGCCCTCGGCACTTGTTTGGAAGCATGACGGTGACCGCGGTCGGCTCGCTTTCCTTGATGACGCGTACTTCGTAAATATCGCCTGTCTTGGGAGCTGTGCCTTTTGTCAAGACACGTGCCGAAGGCGAACCAGCGGTACCAACGATGACGATACCTTTCTCTTGGTTCTTGCTGACGACAACGAGGTCCTTGAGCACTTCGCCCTCTTGCAGACCATCTCTGAGCTCTTCAACAGACACTCCGCGGTGGCGAGCAAGAATAGAAAGCGAAAGAAGCGCTCTAACTTGGCTTGGGACGAGGCTCAACACGATCACATCTTGATGCACAGCTGCAAGTGTCGCCTCCACTTGCTGGCCAAGCTCAACTGCATCGACGTTCAGGCGCGCCTGGAACGAAGGCAGTGCCTGGCGGATACTTGCCACGAGCCTGCCCGTAGCATAGTCCACGTGTGTGATGCGCACCTTGAGCGGTTTGCCTTCGTAGAATTGGGTGCGAAGATCCGTCAAGTATGACTCGCTCGCTTCGCTGGAAGGCACCAACGCTCGGGTACCGCCAAAGAAATCGACAAGCAGGCCCTTGTCCGCTTCGAGCACTTTTGAGATCGTAGCATGCGTAAGCATGCCGACGCGAGCGTCCTGAATCGATGAGATGATTGGGAGCTCCGAGTTGATGAGGGTCTTTTTGAGCGTGAGGGCGATGCGATTCCGTGCTGGTTCGACGAGCAGGACCTTTGCGTTGACCTTCATGCCCGGTTTATACTTCTTCTCTGGCTTCTTGAGGACAATATCGCTAAAATGCAAAGGGAAGACGATACCGTCGACACTTCCTCCGAGATTCAGGAAGATCCCGCTCGGCTTGACTTCTTTGACAGTAGCACGCAGCACCTCGCCGACTTGTACCTGGCTGACGCGCATGAAAGACTTGGCGAGGATCGAAGGCTGCATGCTCAGGAGAAGCAGCTTGTCGGTCAGCGCATGCCCAATTACACGCGCTGTGTGTGTGCTGCCAAGTTTATATGCGCCAGATGTAGCAGAGAGACGGACAATGTGATCATCAGAGACCCGTGAGATGTGCACAAACCCTGGAAGGACCGAGCCCTGTTTGCCAGCTTTTCCTTTGGGATCTTCCGTCCTTCCCGCAGCTAGTGACACGGAAACATTGAGCCCCCAGTCAGAGTCGCAAGCTGTGATGGTGGCGTTGACATCGGTGCCGATGGGTAGCTGCATTGCGATGCTCTCCTGCGACTCGAGCTTGAGCACATGCTCAGCGGCACTGAGGCCAATCTTTCTGTCCTGCTCATTATCGCCCATGCCTTCCATGTCGAAGCCATCGTCCGAGTCACCTTCATCTCCCAGACTGAAGGCTGCTCCTCCCACGACACCTCCCGCGCGCCGTCTACCGTTCAGCCTTGCGGGACCTTGGTCCCATAGAACGCGCGCAGTCAAGTGCGCGCCAACCTTGTATACGTCTTGCAAACCCTTCGTGGTCTTGCTCGCTGATCCTTCGACTTCCGCTTTCTTCAACGATTTGGCGATGGGAAGTGGAGGTAGATGGCTGATGTCGACAGTAGCGTCGAACATGCCCCACAGCTTCACGCCCAAGCCTTTCGCGCTAACGGACGTGACAAGCGCGTTGACCTTCAAGCCGGGCATTAGCGCACTCAGCGATGGCGCATGTGTCGGCCCAAGCGAAGCTGCGCTCAACTTGGACGGCTGCACGCTCAGTTGCAAAAGCGTCTTGCTGCGGGAAGGCGTTGCGCTATTGAGCGAGGTAATGCAAGCGGGGAGGACTTGGCCGATGGGATAGTCCTTCCGGTGTTTCGATGCGCCAGATGAGTTCAACTCGAAAGGCGTCTCACTGAAGGGTACGAAGCCAGCGATCGAATCGCCGAGACCGAGGTCGACACTCCAGCCATTGTCCTCCCTCGCTTTGATCGCAACGGGCAGAACGTAGCCTGGGGCGAGATCTCCCTTTGATCCCTCCATGCTGCCGGGCTCTCCTGCAAGTCCTACGTCCAAAGAAGCATTTACATCCTTGGGGTCGAGGCTGCACACCACCCTCCTGCTCTCCTTTTCGTACTCCCCGCCCTCACGCCCTGGTCCGAATCGTTGGCCGCGTAGGCTACCCGGCGATGCAACGCTGATAACGGTCGCAATGACGAATTGACCCGCGGCAAACATGTCGCGCAGCTCAGGGACATCGCTTTCTCGGAGTTGGCGCTTCCTAGGCTGCTGTGGCACTCCCTGTGAGTTGTCTTCGTCCGAGTCAGACTCTGCGTCTGAGGTGTCTTCGTCTTCGTCCAGGAGGTCTCCCTGCTCGGCAGCCATGGCCGCGTGCTCAAGGCGCTCGGTGAAGATGCTGCTGATCTGTGTGATTGGAACATGCGCAAGCAGTTGGTTGGGAAGGGAGAGCACAACTGCCAGGGGATGAACAGCAAGGATCGTTGCAAGGACTCTGGAGCCGGGAGCGAGACGCTGCAGAAGGAAGCAGTGTAGTTGCGTGTCAGCAAAAGAGCGCAGATCCGACCAATGTGCGGCGGCTACCCACGTTGTAATTCAAGTGCTCCACACGAATGGCATCCTTGTGGATCGCAGCCGCAGCAGCGGACACCGGATCCACACTATTTGCTTCTCCTCTTCTCTTTTTTTTTGCCCTGCCTTCCCTATCGTCGGCTAGCCCAGCTGAAGAGCTTCGTCCCTTCCCCTTCTTGCCAGCGCCATCGGTGAACAAATCTCCGTCACGAACAGCTGCCTTGGCATCCGCGGCAGCTTCCCCTCTTGCCTCACGCAGGGTTTGGCGGTATTCGACTGGCGTCAGGCTCGAGCCTCCCCCTCGAGGAAAATCGATCTCGGCAGGAGTGCTAAACGTGCTCGCTGCCTTTCCTGCAAGGGACGATGGCGTGCCGTTTGAGGGTTGAAATTTCCGCCTTCTTTCCAGCGGTGCGGCGCCATTTTTCGCCCTGTTGGCTTTCAATGCTTTAGCATCTTGAAACTGGAACGCAGAAGCTCCTTGCGATGAGAACTGCGCCTGTGGCTTTGCTGCCACCATTGCTTTTGCTTTGAGTTTCATTGCAAGCTCAGGCTTGGTCTCTGCCTTCGAGTTAGGCTTCTTGACGGAAGAGGAGGACGAGGTTTTCTTTGATGATGCCTTCTTTGCGCCCTTGCCTTTTTTGCTCGGTGAAGGAGCAGCTGGCGACTTTTGCGCCTGCTTGGCAGGGCCGCCTGCAGCACCCGCAGCCTCCTTCTTTTTCGCTGAGGCCGACATTATGCCCGGTGATTGTTTCCTAATCGAGGATGTGCACCGTTCTACGCAATGACGCTGTGCTTCCTGGAGGGTCAACGTGACCGCGTGTGTGTCTTCTTCTGGAAGTGAATTGTGGTCTTTGCGGAGGACTCGAGGTGTCCAGGATGAGGAACGCTGAAGGCAAAAAAAATTGGAGTAATTACATAAGCAGCTTGTTCCGCCATTCTGGAGCTGCCAGTCTAAAAGCGATTTCCCCCTGAATCGAGGTGGTAGTGGGGGGAGTTCTGTAACTACGTGGCAGAAACCGGTGCGAGGCTCTGAGCGCAAGCAGGCCAGTTTTCAACAGCTTTGAGCAAATAACGGGGGTTCCATAGCCATTTTCCCGCATTTAATGGGTTGGGGTTCCAGCAGAGCGGCACCGTGTTTGGTGTGCAGGAGTCGCGCGGCAGGTCATCGATCGATTATCGAGACTCATCCACCGATAATGCTTGCGTTGTTATAGCTGCTGATAGGTGTTGATGGATGGCCGCAGGGCTGGTTGATTGGATGTGCCTGTTGTGCTGGAGCAGGGGTGCATTCCAAGCATAGAGCACACGATTGTTCGCAGCAGCAGCATCTGATTGGCTCACCTCAGCGGAGGCAGTCGATTCAAGTGTTCAGAACCGACGCGAGGCAAAGGCGTCCAATCTCATCTGCCATACCCCAGGTGCTCTGAGGAGCGTCGCGCCCCAAGTATTGATGCCATAAGGGCAATATGCCAGCTTCGACAAGCAACAGCAATGCTGCAGCGACAGGACTCATGTCCACAAAGGACTCGTTCAACGCCGCGCTGCAAGCTCGAAATCCGTCAAACAACTACATTGCGCATCTCAAGATCTGGGAGACGGCCGAAGATGACACGGGCGCCGGCGCAGCTGGCTCCTCGCAGAGAAAGGCACGCTACCTCATCTTGGCGGTGGACAAGTCTAGCGGTAAAGTTAGCATCAACAAGGCCAAACGCAATGCGAATGGCAGCTTTAGCATTGGCAAAGATTGGGACTTGAACACATTGCACGAGGTACAGGTTTACGGGGTACGTTGATTGAACAGGCCAGGGGAAGACGGCCAGCCGGAAATTTGACTGACTGTTCTGTTGAATCAGCCCGACTCATTCTGCATTACCCTTACGCGGGCTTATAAGTGGCAGACAGAACGTCCACGCGAACAGACCCTCTTCCTGCAATCGCTCGTCAAAGTCTACCGCAAGTATACTGGCGACGAGTGGGCACCGCGAGTCATCGGCCTGGACATTCCCGGCTCTACACCCAGCGTTGGCGGCAGCTCATCCGCACGCCACAATGATTTGAATGACGTCCCACGCACAGCGCCGATCGACACGGCCAGCGGAGCGAATGAGGATAGCCCCAATCGGAGGCAACCGCGCCGCTTGACGACAGGCGCCAGCGATGGGTTTTACCAGCCCTCCTTCAATGGAAACACACCATTGAAGCTAGCTGTGAACACGTCCTCGTCGCCTTGCAAACCCGTCGCACTGGGCTTGCCATCTGCCATTAGCATCTACGATGCTCAGCCGTCATCAAGGCCGATGGAAGTCATGGATGGTTCATACGATGGCTATCCAGGCAGATCTGCCTCGAAGCCGCTAGCAGCATCCGTAGCGGCTACTGGGCCGGGCTTGAGAACAGATGTAAGGCAGAGCACTGCGGCATCTACACATTCGCGCATTCAGCCACCCAAGGCGTCCACCTCGCCTTCATCATCTGGCGGCTTCTACGGTCACCAGAGGCCAGGGGCGCACAAGGCAGCGACAGCGCAGACCTCCCTCGATCGAGACGACGATGATGATGACGCCGCTGCTTTCCACAGCGCCGAGGAAGATTCGGGTCAAGTCGACGCAGCGGCAGCGGCGCATGCAGTAGCCGCCTTGGAGGCGGATCGCAAGCGGGAGAAGGAGAGGGAGAAGACCTTGGCGCGCGCGAGAGAGAGAGAGAGAGAGCTAGAGCGCGAACAAGAACTAGCGATGGAAAGGGAAAGGGAACGAGAGCGAGAGAGTGAGAGTGAGAGAGAAAAGGAACGGAAGCGGCTAGAGCAGGAGCGGCTAGTGCAAGAGCGGCTAGAGCAAGAGCGGCTAGAGCAAGAGCGGCTAGAGCAAGAGCGGCTAGAGCAAGAGCGGCTAGAGCAAGAGCGGCTAGAGCAAG
>NW_013546840.1:0-18632 GCF_000711695.1 Tilletiaria anomala UBC 951 | reverse complement strand
CGGGGGCGGGGGCGGAGGCGGTGGAGGTGGCGCTGAGAGAGCAGGTGTATTGTTGAATGGAACTACCATGCCAGGCGGTGGTGGTGGTGGTGGTGGCGGAGGAGGTGGTGGAGGAGCAGCCACTGAGGCGGCTGCCTCAGAAGATTCTCCCTCCCGTCGTCGTTTGATCTCATCCAGGAATGACCCGCCCGCAGCGCCGGCACCACCCTTTCCTGCCGTATTGGTAGCGCCGAGGACAGCAGTCTCGCGCATCGCAATCGCGCCCGCTTCGATCGGTTCTGCCATCTCCGGAATCACCTTTACGCGACCATCGGCACGCGGCGGGCCAGTAGCACTGAGGCCGTCCGAGCGATCGCTCGCGCGCGAGCCTTTTCGTCGCCGTGTCTCCCTTGCATCGACCATGCGCGACTCGAGGTCGGTGTTACGGGCCATTCCGGCGGCCAAGGTCGCCTGCATCTTCCAACGAGCCGCCTCGGCGCTCTTGGGCTCCTTGTCCGAAGCGTCTTCATCATCATCGTCGCTACCATCCTTGTCATCCTCATCACTACTGAAGGCAGACTCGGAACGCTCAGAGCTGAGACCGGCATCAGCACGCTCGGCACGCAGGCGGTCCTTGCGATGCTTCGCGGACTTGCGACGCACACGTGCCGAGATGCGCAGCCGATGTCCTTCATCGTGCGCGTCGGCGGCAAAGGAGAGCGACTGATCTGCCTCGTCTTCCTCCTCGATCGCGTCGGGCACAGTGAGCGCCCCATCGCCGCCTCCTTGCTGCCCAGGTGCGTATGGTTGGCCGGAAAGCATCTTGAGCTTCTTCTTGGGTGCATTGGCTTCGAGCTTTTTGATGGTACGGTTGCGCTCGAGCTGCTTCTCGAGCGTATCCACGAGCTGCTTGCGGTCAAGGCTGCCTTTTCCCGGAGCAGTGACATCTGCGACGTCGAGCTCAGCCTCCTTAAGCATATCGTACAACTCGCGGATCTGGATCTCGAGCTGCACGATGCGGTCGATGTACGCCTTTTCTGTGTCCTCCATCTCTTGTTCCGTTGCATCTTTGTTCTCACGGGCAATCTTGAGATCATCCTCTAGCGCTTTGATCTGCCCTTCCAGGTTCTCCATGAGCCCTGCGGTGCCCTGGTTGAGCTGCGCCTCAAGCTTGGACCGCTCTTGCTCGCTATCTTGCAGCTTGGCGCGTAGCCTCTGCATCTCAGCGTCAGTCGCGTCGATCTTGTCCTGGTCCGCAAAGCGCGACAGCACCTGGTTGACCGACACACCGAGCAGGGAGGTCAGGTCGGACCCTTCGACGGCGCCCTTGCGGTCCATGACGACAGCAGTGACAAGGGAGTCGATCAGCTGGTAATAGTGCACGAGTCCTTCCGACTCGTGCCTGATGAGCAACAGGTGCTGCAAGGCCGACAGAAAGAAGTCATACGCCCTGCTTCCCTGCACTTTTTCGACGATTGCTTTGAAGACATCAACAGGATCGCCAAGGTCGGTGAGGACGTCCCTGTTGAAGCTCTCGACGACATCTTCGTGGTCCGCCTCTGCGCCCTTTTCGAACACCTGAATCTGGAGGTCCAGGTCGGGATTCTTGAATGCGCGCATCTTGATGAGGATGCGCTGCAGGCCACTGGCGTCCATCTGGTTGCGCAGGTGCACGCGCACCTCGAACTCGTGCACGATGTCGTGGTTGAGGATGGCGTTGATCAGAAACATGTTGTTAATGGCGTACTCGTTCAAGCTTGACTCCTGCGCCTGGGGCCCGATGAGGCTGATCTTCTTGAGCTCATCCGATGCGCCGACGAGGCTCCCCATCTTGCCACGGCCGTCAATCGTCTGCTCCAGCACCCGAAACCAGGCGTCGAAGCGGCCGTGGTCGCCCTGCGACGTCTTGAGGTCGTCAAAGCCGCGCAGGACCAACCTATGTCCTGTCGGTTTCTCCCAGTGGCACAGGAAGAGGAGGATGTCGGCCGCCTGTTTGCGCGTCGCCAGATGCGCAGAAACGACCGAGTGTGCGATGCCCGAGATGCATTTGGGCTGCGCCAGCGCGTCATTGGCACCCGGCTTGCTGTTGAACAGTGACCGGAACGCCTTGAGCACCTCGTACTCGAGCGCAATGTCATTCTCCGCCTTGTGTTGCTTGGCGTGCAGGCTGCCCAAAAAGCTCGCCAGGACGGGTGTGCCCTTGGCCTCGACGAAGCTCTGGATCCACCCGATGGCGCACGTGCGAAGCGTGACAGCGAGCGACTCAATGTGCTTGGTGGTCACGGTGCCGTCCATGATGCGCTTAATGAACCATTCAGGCGAATTGCGCGTGATGATGGGGCCCTGCATTCCCCCACCGCCTCCTCCGCTCCCGCCTCCTCCGCCCCCGCCGCCGCTGCCACTGAGGCCGACCTTGTGCCTGCGGTTGAGCTCGCGCTCACGGTCTGCGTGCCACTCGGTGAGCTTGTCATTGTACACGAGCGTCCACTTCTTGTCGATGCTAAAGTCGAGCATATTGCGACGTGCTTGCTCCTTGAGCTCATCGGAGAGGTTGCCGCCAGGGACGTTGAGGAAGTCGCGCTTGTCCATTAGGTCGGCGAACATGCGTTCCACCTCGGCCTCATCCGGGCGGACAATCTGGAACTCGGACCCGCTGCCGCCGAACCCACTGCCCCCCGGGGCGGCAGAACCGCGCGTATAGTGGCCGTAGGAGTGGTTGGGGTTGCCAGTGGCGCTGATATGTGCGCTATCCCGCGAGCCAGAGGCCGTCATGGGAGAGGAAATGTAGCTAGGGCTGCTGGCGGAGGGATGCTGCATTTGATAGCCACGGCCGCCGTCGGATTCATTCGAAAAAGATGTCGAAGAGGGGTATCGCGACGAGCGCGTGCCGCTGCCGCCATTCATGGCATACATTGCTGCCGAGGAGGCATTGCCGTAAGGCTGCTGTGAATACTGCTGTTGCTGGTGGTGCGTGGCATGATCTGTAGGCACTTGAGCAGCGTAGCGCGCGGCTGCGGCACCCCCCATTGCGCTATTCACAGCCGTGATGGAGGATGCGTGCGAGCCACTGCGCTGGTGAGCGCCGCCTTGAGCAGATGAAAAGGTGGAAGTGGTCGGTGAGCGCGAATGTTGGATGGAGCCAAAGTCGTCTGGCCCGACACCGCTGCTGCTTCCGCCATCGACGTACTATTCAAGGGCGTGAATGTAAAGGTGTGTGCGTGTCAGAAGATTCAAACGATGTTTGCAATGTGCGCCACATGGTTCACGCACGTATCGAGACGGTCCCCCTTGGCCGTGATAGGTCATGGCGTTGTTCAATAGGCCTCCATGCCCAGCAGCACCGAGCGTGTCGACAGCGACGGGGGGATTCCTACCGCTGGCTGTGCGCTCGTATGGGATGGCACGCTCAGACATGCCGTCGTTGGTGCCGCCACGCGTGCGACGGCGGTCACCGACGCCAAAAAGGGACTTCATACTAACGATATGCTTGAGCTGCCAGCGTTGTTGGTTTGTGATTGGCAGTCAAAGAGCGTCGCGATGGTGGTGATGGCGTAAGCTCGGATAAACGGGCATCCGATGCGGGAGAATGCGTTGTGAGGCACCGACAAGGGCACAAGGGGAGATTACGACGAAAACCTCGTGTGAGGAAACGTTGACGTGGACGAAGCCGATAACCCCGCTGGGCTGCGGCTGCGAGGGTACGTGTCGTACTCACCACCCTGCCTAGTTCGGCAGGCTCTGTGGTGGCGACGAGCGCCAGGCCAATGGGCTGTGCTGTCGTTCTTACGGGCAATTATTGCAATGTATATGGTGGTGTCATGTGCTTGCACTATATATTACCTATGGGATATATGAGTGGTGCGCGTCGTGTAGGAAAAAAAGGAGGGGAAAAGAAAGAAAGGCTCGCATACAGCAGGGCATTGGAAAAGCAAACAGCTGGAACTGCCAGTAGGAGGAAATAAAACCAAACAAGCTCATTTGCCAGATACTTAAAATACTCTCGTATCTTTGCCAGTCATTAGTGGGCATTCTTCCATCCCCATCCATCTCTCGGGAGGCGCTAGCGACACAAGTAGAGCTTCCATCCCCGCCGTGTGTCCTTTTCTCGCTGGCGAGTTGGATGGACTGTCGCGGGGGATATACAGACAGCCAACGTGTCGCGACACGCGGTACCGACCGCACCCGGTATATGTATGATACACCATGGGACTGCATCTGCCGTTCTTCAGCAGGTCGCGAGGTCCCAGGCGTAAGGATACGACATGATAGAAGTATTTATCTCAGGATCACTTCAGACGAGGCAGACGGCCCCGTTGGACCGCAGCTACCAGGGCCCCTGTCGCACTCACCGAGACGTATGGCGAACGCCGATGCAGATGGGCACACCATGAAAAGAAGGGATCTCGGAACATAACTGGTTGGCGCAACGTTGGGCGGAAATTACAAGTAGACAGGCAGGGGAAGGGACAAAAAACAAATTGGATTTTCTGGCAGAAGAGGATCGAAGGTACAGATTCTGTAGATGATTGAGATGGTTGAGAGCTGTAAAGGGAAGGGATATGGCTGAAGTGTGCTGGGTGGGTTTGTAGGACTAAAGGGGTGTGTGCTGCATTATAATCAAGCGTACATAGAAGTGGAGAGCAGGCTGTCCGACTTGGAGGCTTGGTCACGTGACCGTTGCCGAGATCTGATCAGCAAAGCAGCGGAAGAATTTCTCATTCCCTCCAGCTCATTGGCATCTATGTCGACTGGCAAGTTTTGTGTCATCGTTCGTCGTGTCCATCCCCATCCTCTCTTCGACAGCTCTACGAGCAGGAGAAGGGAAAGGGCATCGTCTGGGGGCCATTCGCTGTTAGCTCGCAGCTTCTTCAATCTTTCATACCGTTCTCATTTGGGTGACAGAAGAAGCAACCACACGCGATCGCTTGCCTTCGATCGACGCTCATTGAGTTTTTGCGAGCGTACCTTTATACCTGCCTCGGCCCTTGCAGCAACACGTGGCGTTGAACAGGAAGAGGAGAGAAAGGTAAAACAGCGGACTCTCGCAACCATGTCCTCCCAAACGGCCACACCGCCAACATATTCGAGCCCAGTCCCGCCGCCGCCACCTCCATCGGGCGCAGAGGCTCTGCTGCACCCATCCTCTCCGTCCCCTTTCCTGGACGAGAAACGCCACCCCGGCGAGGCGCACCTACACAACCCGCACACTCCATCATCAGAAGGCGCAAATGCGCAGTATGGCTTCTTCACCCCCGTCGTTAGCGCCATTGCGCGGATTCACTCGTTGCGAAAAGAGCTCGGCTTGCCGAATCCAGGGACAGTCGAGCATCTGCAGCGGGAAGTTAAGGGTGAGCGCACCACAACTCAAGTTCCCGTCTTCTCTCTTTCGCTTCTGTGCTGAATTCCACCTCTTTTATTCCTGTCTAGCAACTCACTTGACCAACCATTTCTTTGACGGCGCACGGGCAGACCTGACTAAGGTCTTCTCCACCAACCCAGTCTTCCAAGTAACGCACGCGTTCTCATTCCCTATCGCACCCAACCCCGCGGGGTACAACTTCGGCGCCGTCGTTGGCGACGAGCGGCATTTCCTGCAGGGCGGCGTCGATGACTCGGGGGCAGTCACCATGCGTTTCAACCGCGGCTGGGGGGCTGGCCACACCTCCAAAGCGCAGGCGCAGCTCGTCCGTGGACCCGGCTCATTCGTGCAGCTTGAGCACGACTACCAGGGCAGCGACCACAGTGCCAATGTCAAGGCGCTCAACCCCGGCCTGACGGACGGCACGGGTATCTTCATGGTAAACTACATCCAGTCGCTCACCCGCAACTTTGCCCTCGGCATCGAGACCGTCGTCCAGCGCCCCAGCCCAGAGGTGGAGGAGGCCAGCACCGGCTACCACGCGAAGTATGTCTCCAACAATCACGATTGGATCGCCACGGCGAGCATGCAAGGCGTGGGTATCTTGCAGGCGACCTACTGGCAGAAGCTCGCCGAGCGCATCGACGTTGCGGCCGACCTCATCCTCGTCGCCGTCGGCCAGAAGCGCGAAGCGACCGCCACTCTGGGCGCCAAGTGGGACTTTAGGATGAGCACCCTCCGGGGGCAGATCGATAGCACTGGCAAGATCAGCTCGCTATTTGAGCAGCGTCTCGCGCCCACCTTTTCCTTTACCGTCGGGTGCGTGCCAGACGCGATCTTCTACCTTGCAAGCTTACTCGATTGGGAAATACTGACCTCTAACCCGAAATCTGATACCCTCCAGCGGCGAGATTGACCACCTCAAATCGACATCTCGCTTCGGTGTCGGATTCAACATCGAGAGCGGCGGAGAAGGGATGGATCCGACGCAGCCGCCACCTGCGCCGCCGTCGCTGCCGTTGTGAAAGTCGACAGTGAAATGTGTCGCGTGGAGCTTCGTATTTGCAACAAGGAGTTAATCGCCAACAGCATGTACTAGACGCACGCAGGCAGACAGACAAGTAGGCAGGCAGGCATCGACAGGGCACCGACACGCACTTCTCCCCATTTGCACACGCACCTAAGGACCGCCACCGCCACCATCACCCATGCGCACCATCCAACTATCCCCCTTTCATTCATCA
The DNA here is from genome assembly GCF_000711695.1 of Tilletiaria anomala UBC 951. Lineage (NCBI taxonomy): Eukaryota > Fungi > Basidiomycota > Exobasidiomycetes > Georgefischeriales > Tilletiariaceae > Tilletiaria > Tilletiaria anomala. Next base: position 12,050 of record NW_013546840.1, on the reverse strand, counting down.
CAAAGCAAAATCCTGATCTCCCTGAACCTCTGCCTGCAAGCAGAACAGAAAATGAAGCTCCTGTAGCTCAGTTCGCGCATGCTCACACAACGTCCTGTATGACCACCCATCCATCTGCTTTCTCTCCTCAATAGAGCCAGTCCGCCACTTTCTCGCTTCTTGCGTTGGCACGTGCCTTAAGCCTCCCAATGTGGGAGCGAGGCTGGCTGTCGAGTTTTCTGTCTGACCGCAGAGTTCCTTATGTACGTGATGCTCCATTTGAAGGCATTGCCACCAGACGACTATGGCAAATGCTCACATAAGAACGTTGGTCGACAGCACGTCGCGAACAATGGAGTCAGCGTCACCCTCAAACTCATCTGACCCGACTCATGCCGTGAGGAGCCAAGCAATGCGGTTGCGCAAACAGTTAAACCACGAAAGGAGCCGAACCATGAATTGGAATGAAGTGTTGTCTAGCTTGTGGAACGCAGATGATGGATGGAATGGTACACGTACATGCACAGGATGATGATCAAACCATGGTCGAGGATGCGCTGCCGCCACAGGACATTTTGTGGGGCATGGCGGGCATATGGTCACATTCGCACGAGCAAAATTGGCGGGAGCGAACGATAGCCGCAGATGCCAAAGAAGGTCCCATCTATCGGCGGTCTCCGTCGTCGCGCCCGCCTACTTCGCTTGTCCCCTGCAGCGCGCGTATACAATGTATGTCTTGATTCTTGGCTTCGTCCAAGCGCCAGCAGACCTGGTGCCGTCCTAGTCGATGCTGCTAACAGTAGCTTAGGGGGCAATTTTTCGTGCTGCTGTTGCCGCTGCCGCTGCTGCTGTCGCCACCAGCTCTGCTGCTGGTCTTGATTCACCAGCAATGCTTGTTGTAGCTGATCGTCCTCCTCGCATACACATGAACCGGGGGCCTGTACAGAGCGTTGACTGCTGCAGCATGCTTCCCAACTTGCGGGGTTCCACGACTGCTGCCACAGCCCTGCGCTGCTCCCACACGGCCCCGTTTCCTCTGGCGCTACGCTCCACCTCGAGCTCTTTTCTGCTGGGTGACGCCAGCGTCTCTGCGTGTTTCTGGATGTTGGTGATGATAATGGAATCGTTGTTGTTGGGGGTGATGACGACGACAGAACAGGGTGATGGCGATTGCGTAAGGCCGATATCATGATGCTTCTGGTGTGATTGGGTGCGTATCAGGTTGGAGCGGAATGCGAAGCTCGCTATGGCTGCCCCAATATTAGAGGTAGCATAGCAATGTTCTTATTCCTCAACAGCCTGCGTAGCTGCAACTTGCCAAACGAAGTTGCACACCCTTGGAATAAAGCGCACTGAAGCCCTTAGAATCCGTGCACCTTGATCTCCTGCTTAGGGATGCCGACTTCGTCCGCGAGAAAAACGCTGATCTTCTGACGCTGATCGCCTTGCAGCTGGATGACCTGACCGGATTCCTCGTCATCGACGACGGTTCCGTTGCATGCAAATTCCTTTTTGAAGGCTTTGATCAGCTTCTTCGGGTCATATTCTGCAGTGTCGTAGACGCAGAATGCATCAGTGGGGGGCAAACACAAGACTGCGCAGCGATGTCTCACCCTTGGGGAGGCCCTGAAGCGTGGTCAAGGTCTTGCGACCGTTGCGCTGTTGAATGCGAATGTGAATGTACCGATCCTGCGGGGCCTTCTTTTTGGCACCGCCGTCTGCTACACCCGCTTCGACACCTGCTTGCTTACTGCTAAGCCCAGGGTCGTCACCGGTGTCGGCAAAGGGGTCGTAGCTGGCGAGATTTTGGATGCTCATAAAATGTGATCCGGCGGGGTCGAGTGGGTGTTTTCTTTGGCGCGTGCTTTATGCAATGAGATGTTACTCCTGTGCGTGTTTGTGTGAGAAGGACTTGCCTGCTTTGCTTGGACGGAGGGGTACTAAGGACAATGAATGGGGAAGACCGAGGTAGGTGATGGTGAAGATGGTAGAATCTCAAGAAGGCGCGCAGGCGAAGAGAGAAGTCCTTGTTGCATGTTGACTTGGATGGAATAGCGGCGGCCGGCGGAATTTACACGTGTTCACATTAAGACTACATGTTCTGGTTCCGCGTTCCGCTCAAACTTTCCTCGAGCGAGTCAAAGTCAAGAGTCTTTGGCCTGAGGCTCGAGCTGGGTGCTGGAACTGGCAACTGCCACATGCTGTGTAGCTCTTACCGTCGCAACTTGCGAAGCTGACATCTCCCGAGCGAAAGTAGAAGCAAGAAGGAGCCTGGCCGAGGGCTTGTTTCAGACAAAACTTGCGCCTCTGCCTTCCATGATGCCGTCCGCCAAAGAACGAAAACGGTCCGTGGTCAAGCACGCGACAGCAACGCCGTTCAAACTGCACACTTCAGCAAGGGGCGCTAGCACATCAGGGCAGAAGCGGAAACGCTCGGGTGACGAGAGTGGAGGCCCAAATAATGCAGGCAGTGCTGCTGCAAGAGAAAACAAGAATATCAGAAGCGGTTCGGACAAAGGCAGGCCCAAGGGAACGGGCTTCAAAGTTGGCCCTGCCAACGCACCAGATGGCTCGTATCTTGGGAAGGGTAAGTTGCGACTATAGCTCCGCTTTCATTTGTTTCTCATGGATATTGAATAGAAAGAAGGATATGAGGGCATTGTGATATATGCATTGCTCACCGCCCGCTTTTCTGTCCCCTTTTACACCCACAGCCAAGCGCATCAAGACCGACTTGATCGAAAAGGCCAAGATTAAACAAGCGTATTATAAGCATCTAGAGCGCACTGGTGCACCAACACGAGGGCCTTGTACGGAGACGAGCTCAAAAACAAGATTATCGAAGAAAAAGAGAAATTCTTTCTTTGCCTCCCAATATGAAAACGATGTCGGCACCAGTGGCGATGACGACGACCGCGAGGCGAGCGACAGCAACAATACAGAGGGGCCGCCACGGTCACGGCAAGTGAGCCATGGAGCGACGGAAGTCGGCGGGTACGAAGGTTCTTCAGTGAAAATGGACCAAGGGCGCTTCGCCCTGGAAGAAGCAGACGAGCTTTTGTCCAAAGCGGAGCAGCTCACACGTCGAAGCACACGAGCATGCGCCGGTCCTCCAGGAGACACTGTTGATGACAACGATATTGAAAACTCTGCGTATAGGGCACGTCCGGACCGCCGGCACCGTCAGCAGCTGCAGAATAGAAAGGCAAAAGCTGCGCGAGCAGCTCCCTTTGAAGACACACGAACATCATTATCAGCGCAAGTGCATGGAACATCACGGCGGCCTCACTTGACAGCAGAAGAACAGGAAGCAGCACGAGGGGAGGCAAGGCAGAGGCGAGAGAAGCATCACGCGCTGTGGACCAAACCTTCCCGTTCTCGGACTGGCCGAGAGCGCGGGCAACCCAACTTGGGAGCCAGGATGAAGGTCATGCTCAATCGCATCAAAAGTGATCATCTGGCGGCTGCATGAGTGTGCATGTATCCACTATGTAGCACCAAGACGCTTGATGGTGACCACGGCAATGAGACCATGTCAGTTCATCTCCGCACTATGACCATGGCCATGACCAAGGGAGAGAGAGTGTGCGATGTGATTCGTGTAACATTTGCAGACTGAGAGGAGCAGCAATATACGTTTTATTCCAGATCTACGGAGAAAGTTCAATTTCGTAGAGCGGCAACGCCAAGAACTCCAGAACTTTGGCGCAATGCCCGAATTTTAGTTCGGGTTCCGTATTTCGAGTTTCGAGTTTGACGAATGTTTCCAAGTTTGCGACTGTTGGACATTGGTGAACGGCTAATAGGGTAACGAAGTTTCAATTTTCGAACGTGTCTTGTGGAGTAAGTCGTTGGAAGCCTGTAGGTAATTGGGTGAGCCTAGCGCCTTAGCGCCCGAATGGTGAGGCGTGAGTTCGTTAATGTTAGGCCGTGCGTTTGAAAGAACATCAGCCGAACAGGACAGTGTATGCCTCGGCTTGACCGTGACAGTCCTTGACTGAGTGGATAGACATACAGATGTTAGTCGCTGAGGTCGAGAGACGGCTTGAACTTCATGTCACTCACGTGGGGTTAGGTGAATGAGACCTTGCTTTACAAGAGATGCAGCGGCAGCAGCGTTACCGAGGTCATCCGAACGAGCGTTCTTGCTACTCGCCAAAGCAGCCGCCTTCTTAGATTCGCGCTTGCTCAGCTTGAGGCCAACATGAGCACTGTAGGCAACACCGCGCTCGATTGCGTTGCGGATCGCCTCGCGAACGGCCTTGGTCTCCGACTTTTCGCCCCAGGGGTGAGAGATGAGCGCGAGGAAGTCGCTGTTGAGAAGCGAATTTGCGTTCTGAGCCTTCGGTGTGTGGGTTGGGCTGCAAAAACCATACATTAGAGTCAGCAGGGAACAGGGAATAGCGCAACTTTTCGCACTCACTGCCCGAGAGAAGCCAACAAGTTAGGCGAGGCAAAGATGATCTTGCGGCTCTGCCTACGAATGACCATGACCTGTGCAGTGAGGTCATGCGTAAGCCAGAAGCTTCGACGTGCGGCGAGACTGATCGACTTACATTTGAGTAGACGTTGCTGAGGAGATGAGGGGAAGAGCGGACAAGGAGACAGCAAAGTGAGTAAGCTTATCGGTAAGCTGAATACTCGCGTCGGCTCAAGCAGTACTCACTCGAAGCGCTGCATCTGCTCGTCAATGCCGAGCACCTCCGTGAACTGAGTCTCGGCTCCTCCAATGCGCTGCGAGAAGTTATCATATGCTCGAATGTGCTTGTTACTGCCAAAGAGCTTGGCTTTCATGCTGAGGAGGTGCGCGAAGAGAACAGCGTCAATTCATGTTGCTCGTAGCCACAGCTTCAACACTATCAACTCACCGAGAGAGGGAGCTCTTCGAAGGAGTCTGGGAACCTAGAGAACCGATAGCGCCATTTGGACCGAGCACAGTGTTGCCTGATAAGTCCTCGCGCTGGCCAGCTGCCTTCTTACCTCGAGTGTTACCGGCACTCGCGCGGACTTGGACGTTGATGCCAGCTAAGTGTGTAGGGTCGACACCGAGCTCACGAGCAGCAGCAGCAGTCACCTCGTCGCTCAACTCGTAGGTAGCCTCTCCACGTCTGAGGGCGCGTTAGGAGAAGTATGAGCTCAACTCTACGGATCTTTCGACGCAAGACTCACAACGCAGCAGCTCCCATTGCTTCAGCGAATCCATCCTCTGTTCTCGCGAGATTTTCATCGCCTGATGCACCACCAATGAGGAAGCCTAGGTTAGACTTCGAACTGAGTGCACCGCTGACCTTAGAGGGTAGGAATGATTAGGGTCAGCCTTTGAGCGGATTGGGGTCTGAGCGTAGGCTTCTCACCTCGATCTGTCCGCCAAGGAAATAGTCGACCTCTCCCGATGCAGAGAGAAGTGGGATCATGCTGAAGGAGACAGGGAGGAGAGAACAGTCAGATTCGAACTGCATACTTTCTCTTTAAGCTACTCACGACAGCATGTTCCAGAAAGGTGTACCCTAAGGAGACATGAGGAAATGGTGAGTGGGGCTGCATAACTAAAGCGTTCGAATGGGATCCTCACATCTCGACGGTAGTTCAGTAGAAGCTCACAGCAGGGCTTGGCAGCGTTGAGGGCATCGCGTAGCTTCTGAATAGCCTCTGGATTCGTGGCAGGGCCCTGGGTCGGAGAAAAGCAGGAAATTAACAAGGGCGAACAGCTGGCAAAGCTCGGCTTCTGTAGCTTACCTGAAGGAAGCGACAGTTGCGCGCGATAATCTGCTCACGACTATAGCCAGTGAGCTTACAGAAGCCGTCCGAGCAGAGTACGATGGGCGCATCGGGCAGACGTGGGTTGGTAAGACAGAAAACTTCGCCAATGTCGCCGCGGTCCTGTGGCGAGACACACGATGCGAGGCGGACCTGGGGGAGCGCATCGGATCAGCGCGTGCTCTGAAAATCGCAGAATTTAGAGAGACTATGCGCATCTGCGCTAATCGCGAGTAAGTCAATGAATCCTTCACTCACCTTGGCGTGCTCCGTAATCTTCGTACGAATGAATGCTGGCCATACGTTGTGATACAGGTCATGGATGAGGCCTTTGGATACTGCGTCGAAGGTAGCACGAATCTCGAGAAGATCCCTGAGACTTTCTAGTGTTTTGGCGCGTGCCTCCATGGAGCTGACCGGAAGCTCGCACGAAGCGCCAGGTGCGAGATACTGGTTGTGAAGACCCAGCGCTATGGCTCTGACATGACGCAGCAGCTCTTCGTAGCAGCGCACATCGGTAGCAAAGTTAAGTGAGGCGAGCTCAGTAGCCGAGCCGCGGGACTGTTGCAGCCATTGTCTGAACCTGAAGCGACCCATGGGATCGTCTGCTCAATTATGTGTCAGCGATGTAGACGCAATCGTGCCAAATGCTTTTACCCACCTAGTAGCTCCTCGAAGACGTTGATGTCCATGAGCTTCTTGAGACTGAACTCAAAGTCACGTCGGACATGCGAGTTGGGAAACGAGGTCTGTGCTCCGACGGGTAAGTTGTGAAGATCCGGGAAGTTGTGAGGCTGAGTAGTGTCGTTGTTGTTTTCGCTGGTGGACTTGATACTGCTGGCGTAGCTGGAGTTTCCTCGCATCATGAGCCCTTGGGGAGCCCCGAACAATGAAGGGAGTGGTGGGAGCTGTGGTGTGTGAGGGGCGAATTGCTGAATAGGGCTGTGGGCCAAGCCGTTGCGCGTGCCATAATACCCCGAAGCCAGGGAATGCGTCTGTGGGTGGTGATACTGTGAAGTAGGTACCTGCTGCTCCTTGAGAAGCTGCTGGTTCTTCTGCTGCTCTAGCAAGAGGTGCTGATGTTGGAGCTGGAGTGCTGCCAGCAAGGACTCATTGGTCATGCCCTGACTGGGCGTGTAGGAGGGAAGCGATCTGTCCCTGGGCATGGGAGGTAGAGCGAAACCGTTGGGATCGAACCTGGCAGTAGTTTCGTGATCGTCAACGTTTCCAATGCTTCGTTCTCGGATCCTCGCGGTTTCGCCAGGCTTGATTTTAGGCTCTCTTGTTGGACGCTGAGGCTGGGTTGAACCAGGAGTAGGTCGTAGGTGTGTTTCGTCGGTTTCGATCGAGGAGTCTTCCTGGCTTGAAGCTGAGTCCTCCTTGCTGGCCACTCCATTGAGTCCAAGAGCACGAAGATCCTTGTGCTGAACGCATCGACTGATCAGTCTCTGAAGCAACCCTCCTGGCAGGCCTCAGCTCCCAGCCTATACATGCTGTCATACACTCACCTGCGAGCCCGACGTTTCGCCGACGCCATTCTCACGAGATATTGTGCTCTCATAACCAGATCCAGACAGTGCTTCTATAAGTTTGGGGAAGTCTTGTCAAGCTAGCTTCCATTTAGGCGTGCTCATTGCCTTGGCTACGTTCTCACCCATCGGCGTCACTTACCTTTGCTGTGCAGCTTCAGGTCATACAGCTTGCGGTAAATCTCATCCTTCTCAAGCTGCTTTCGACCTCCAAGCAACATGTCTCCGGGACGGTGTGCGTCAGCAAGGTCAATCTCGCCGATAGCTGGCATTCCAGAAGGTTGTGACTGAGTTGGCATGATGTCGCAGTCGTTGCGAGCGCGCGTGTCGCTGGAAGTGCGCTTAGGTGGCTTGGGTGGACGTTGAGACGCAAGTTGATCAGGCTGTGATGGAAGAGAGGCAAGGAGCATGCTAGAATCAGAAGAAGAGTGGGAGGGAGGCTGCCAGAAGGTGGCCATGTCTGCGAAAAGAAGGTAGGTTGGTATTGCGTCGATCTGCGCAGATGTCCAAACCTTTATTCATCCAAGAGACCAAAGAAACAGATTGGGCTAGCCCACAATGTCAAGCAACAGAACTGATGCAAACCTGCTCAATCTTTCTCGGGTCGAGGGCGTAATGAGGAAAGGTACAGTTGAGTGGTTGCAGAAACGAGGCAACTTATTAGCAGCTCCCAACCTGGGAGTCGATAGCTGTTGATACCGCAGTTTTGTAGCACTTAATGCATGTCAGAGTCCAGAAGGTTGCCGCTCACGCTATAGCTGATGCAGGCCAATGCAGGCCTTGGTTGATAGTGTCCCGTCAAGTGGTGTTGTATGGGGCATGAAGTTCAAAGCTATCACAAGTTGTGGCTGCGGGCCCTGACCTGAAATCAAGCTCATTTCACCTTCCATTTGTACCACACCTAGACTGTCCCAGACTGACTTCAACCTTCATTTTGAAATTGGGTGTGATCTCACGGGATGCTCCAAGGCTGAGGCGATCATGGAGACATGTGCCACCGCAGGCTCTGCCCCGCTCGCCCGGCAAGCCCGTAAGCGCGCACTGCTATTCCGCACACGGAGTGCGGTAGGTGCAGCCTTGAAAGTGGCAATCTACCTATGCCTATACGTTCTTGTATGCACATGCACGCCCTCTCCCGTTCATACCCGAGGTGCGCTCCATGGACAGATGATGTGCTGAAGTGGATGACTGGTGAGAGTCGATCGAGCGCTTGGCCGAGCGTCGACCGAGCGCCTTGCATGCAATGGGACGCGGGCCACTTCTAGCTACTTGATGCTTTGCTGAAGCCTGCTGAGGAAACGGAAGCATTGTCTCAGATGAGGCATACCCTAGCGCATTGTACCTAACTTTGCTCTCGTGGTCCTTCAAGTTCAACGATACCAGGGAGGGAGCCAGCATGATGAGCATAAACCAATCTGGCGACAGGTGCGATGCAAAGGGCAGTAACATGAGCGCAAAGACATGGATGCATCAGAGTACAATTGCGACTCCACCAAATCGTCCACCCCAGCTTCATTTGAGCTACTCGCAATAGCACGGCATGAGGGTTCTTTGCGCTCACCCACCTTCATACGATCGTAGCTCGAAGTTTCACTGCAGATCCCCCTCGCAAAAAGGTATGTGATATCGAGGTTTCCGATGCACCGAGTCGAGAGTGGCAAGTGAGCGAGAAACGTCAGGGTTAGCAGGCCTTTGCACTCCAAGGCTCGACTGCGCAACCAGACTTCTAAAAGCACGCAGTCTGTTCCGACGCTCCTTCAACTGCTCTGCAGCAATTGGGTCAAGTGAGCTGGTCATATTCAAGGCTGCGGCGTTCATGAATATGTGTACGTAGGCAGAAGCGTTGGACTCAGTGCCCTCACAGAGGCCGCCCTACTCCCCTGCTTCTCAGAGCGATGCCAAAGGAATACGGGTGACGTGTTTGTCTCTTCCACTGCTCATTACTATACTGCGCCTGGCTTGGCGATGCAAGGGACGATGGCTTGGAAGCAGTTCGATAAGTAGCCGAACTCGTCTCCAAAATTCGATCTACATCGATGGTGACTGAACAAGCACTGCCACATGCCCAACCACGTGCTCGGCAAAAGCTCCGGATTCTTCCGCCGCGGGATTCCAAGCATCTAGCTCAGCAGCCCGCTCGCTAAAAGGCAACAACAGGTCATTACACAACCTTCTCGTCCAATAAGCATTTCCAATTGGCATCTGTGGCATCTGGTTGACTTGGTGCTGACAATGGGGGCACGTCTCGGGGTTTCCCAGATGATTGTGAGCACTTCCGGACAAGGGCCGCCAAAGCGCTGCGAAAGCCACAAAAGTTGACCCTTGATGCTGAGGTCGAAATGTGTTCCCACGCTGATGAGCTCAGACTTTTGTTCTCGGATGCTCTAAGCCGTACGGATGCTGATGCATCACTATAGTAGGCCTGAGAACTATCATTTGGCAAAGCCTATCCCCGGAAACCTGCGATCTCTAACAGCAGATTCAGATGCGCCTCCTTCGTTTCTTGCCAAAAATATCCTGCTGAGCATGCTAAACTGGCTTCGTGCATTCAGTATCGAGCAAGTCTACAGGGGTGCCAAGTCCGCATTCGAAAAGACCTTTTGGGGTCGGTGAGGAGGTTATTCGTATTCGTGTTGCTGCTCTCGTCTGAATGCAGTCAGAACATGGGAACTCTTCGCAAAAATATTGACATTGCGAGAAATGGATCCCCGCTCGTTTACAGTCAAACAAGTATGTCGCCATCACCATTTTAATGTCGCACAACCACGTCGACCAACCCATTATTGCGAACCCATCTTGCTGTCGTGGTATTTTCTCTGTCGTAGTGCCTCTCATGAACACATTCAATTTCAAACAAGGATAGCACAACGAATACACATTTTGGCAAAAATTGTAGGGTATAGCAATGTGGGATATAGGACGGGACGGATCGAGTGGTAGTTTACGATTTTCGCTCACCCCCCGCCGCGTCAACGTGGTAGCCGGCTTATTGACCCTAACCCCAAACGTGTCGTTTTCGAGGCAAGGGTCTGTGTAGTACAATGAACTCAAAGCGACCCAGACCGCCATACATGTTACCGTATCATCTGGGGCAAGAGCCATAGGCTGCGTACGTTGACGCGCGAGTATTCGAAGATCGGACACGCCATCGATGCCGTCGACGGGGATCTCAAAACTCGCTCATGGGCTCCTCACGCAACCAGTAAGGTTAGTGCAGTGCGTATGGGGCCGCAACGAGACAGCCGACCGAAAGTCTCACCGTGAAGGTGGTGCGACGTGGCGCTTTGAGGCGTGCGATGTTGTGGTCAATCTGATCGTCATGATACGCAGCGTCATGCAACACGACATAGAGACCCTTGGCGTATGCTTGCAAGTCGAACTGGTAGGCCTGCACGCCCGTAGAGCAGTCGCGCGAGATCAGAACGAGCCTGACAAGGCGGAAACCGGGATCGAGGTAGCTGCGTGTGTGGCTCGCACGTGCCGGTACACAAAGCTCATGTCTGCCTTGCAACCCGTTTTCCGTTGCGCATACTTGTTGCCCGAATTTGCCATTGCCAAGCCACACCGATCACGTTCGGGTTTTTGGGAGCCATCGGAGACCATGGAGCCTCGGAACTGCAGGTACGTGCCTTCAGCCCGTCCGCAGAGATTATCTTCAATGAGCGCAGGCTTAACAACAATAACCCTCCCACAGTGTACGCTTGGTTACCCCCAGCAAACACCTGGTAGATGAGAGGCGCAGGCTGGCGTGTACTTGATAGCGGGCTGGTTGGAAGATCTTCGACCTGGATGCAGGCGCGCAGGAAAGCTCGGAGTTGGAGCAACAGAAAGAGAACGCACTTGCTTATTCGGTAGGCCATGCTGCACAGAGCGGACTTGTACCAAGTCTAGATACGCATGCTACATGATAAGAGAGGATGGAGAATGGGTGTCTGGCGAGGGGATGTGTGTATGGCTGCGTGTATATGGAATCGAGAGGAGTGAAGGTGGTAAGATGATAAGTGAAGTCTTGGATGGGCACTCGGCCTATTGTGCCGCCTTTGCTACCCTTGCCTTCTCCGTGACGCTGTTGAGGTACGAAGAGATATAGAACTTACAAAAAAAATTCAATCAGTAGTACGAGGTACATGCAATTGAGAGCTATGCCGAAGGCCTGTCCTGTTGATGCTAAACAAGCTGCGCGGCCGTTTGAGTCTAGCGAAGCAGCAATGGCGCTTTGAATGGCTTCGGGAATGCCATAGAGCCTCTTCTTGACCACTACGGATGTAGTATTGTACGCTGCTCCAGTGTCAATGAAAGCCAGAAATCCTGCAAGTAATGTGCCGATGGAGGTGACCTCGTGATCTGGGAAGCCAACGGGCGGTACATAATGAAGAGGTACGAGCACGCTACCCAGAAGCCCACGAAGAGCTGCGTGATGTGCATTGTCGTAATGAGCTGCTTGAGGCTTCTCGAAAGAGGCACCTTAAGCGACGTTAGCGCATACCAAGTGTACATGACACTGTGAACTAGCGACTTCAAGGTCGCAAATATCCAGATGGTTAACGGACGCAATTACGACCCAAAGATTGCGCCAGTGGAGGTAAGGTGAAGGGGGAGAAGAAGCGAAGGACAACGGGGTAGGGCGAGCAGAAATGCGCCGATCCATGTGCACAACCACGCACAAGAAGCAGAACAGTGTACACCACACGTAGGGTTAGGGTTAGGGTTAGGGTTAGGGTTAGGGTTAGGGTTAGGGTTAGGGTTAGGGTTAGGGTTAGGGTTAGGGTTAGGGTTAGGGTTAGG